>NC_138202.1:269243426-269513426 GCF_964194415.1 Vipera berus | reverse complement strand
AGTGTATATTGACTATGTTTTCTCTCTCCAAAGTTGCACATATCCCTCCCCCAATGGTATCTAAAAATGTTCTGGTCTGGTCCCATGAATGCAGTTCTGTAAAGGGCATGGAACTCAATAAAATATGCATGCTATGGGTTTATGGCAATTTAAAACAGGGAAAAGTTCAAACTATGATAAGACCAGCATCATGTGGTCAAGAGGGACTCTGGGGTTGCCAGGGCATTGTGGTGCTGATGTGTTAGCATCACACTAACACATCACTTAGGCACCTCTTGCTTAGGAGAAAGAGAGGAATGGCGACAATTTTATTACTAAGAGAGGGAAATCTGACCGTATCCAGTGCTGATGGAGTCTCACCCTCACAAGTCTGTGGTCCACTGACACATATATTCCCTAAAATGACCTTATGCTTGTGCTTGGGCTGAGCCCAAATTTCTCAAATGGATTTTAGATTCAAAACTAAGATAAGGTGAAAAACGAAACACACACATCCCTGCGAAAATGCTGCAATTTTCATAGCACTGGTTCCACAAATGGCTGACAGGCATCACTTTGACACATAACTGGAAACTACAAGACTTCATGACATGAAACAATACAGGCCCATCTAAAGAGAAAATCATAATCAGAACTCTTCTTACATTTGCTATAAACTACCATCCCATTTTCTTTCTCCTCCCTTAATTCCCTTAACTCACCAAAATGTCCTTCTCTTTCCCTCATTTCAGAATCAGGAAATTTTCTTGATACAATCCTAACCTGGACATTATGTTTGCCTTAGGGGAATGCCTTCTCCAAACTCTTTATTTGATAATGGCCGAATATCACTTGTAATCTTATTGAAAACACTGCCTATCTTTTCTTTTTTATTGACTCAGGGATATGCTGATTCGAAGCAATTTTCCTTAATAATATTCCAAACAAGATTTCTGTTTCTTAATGCACAAAACAAGAAATACAACTGCAAATTTTTCAGTGAAAGAATCCTTGTCTAGGCTCTTTTTTTCACTGCAGGATTATATACGAGGGCAATTTGGAAATAAACCTCCATTTGGTTATCAATGACAGACGCTCACAGATAGAGAACTTTTATTATACACATTAGAAAACTACAACATTACATTACTTTTTGACATAATCGCCATTCAAATTGAGGCACTCATCATAACGTCTTACAAGGTTTGAAATCCCTTAGTAGTCGTCGCTTGGTGCCAAATCTGTGCTATGCGGGGGGGAGGGGTGATCAAAAACATCCCAATGGAACTGCTTCAAAAGTTCTTGGGTGCATCTAGCAATGTGCGGGCGAGCATTGTCATGAACCAACACCACACAGGAAGTGGTGCCATAGAAAATCCCGCCAAATGTGAAGATGCCAAAGGAGTACTGTTAGTGAAGTTCATGGAGCATGATTCAACCATCAGTTCAGAAGTCTACTGTGGAATGTTACAAAAAGTCAGACGAGCCATCCATAAGAAGCATCGGGGCATGCTGACTTCCGGTGTGGTGTTGGTTCATGATAATGCTCATTGTAGTCCAAAACGACACACACACACACACAAAGATAAAATCAAACCAATTCAGAATCCAAGCAACCAATCCAGGGGACACAAAAAAAGATTCAAGATATCAAGTCACGCAAACATGCAAAGCCCTGTTTGAATGTTGTTTGGAGGGTTGTAGACAACTGGCTTCAATCCTTCACCCCAAATAGAAGGCTTGGATCTAACTCAGGAAGCCTACTTAGAAGTAACAGCAGCTTCCCAATAGATCATTACTTTAACTAAGTTGGAAGGAACCTTGGAGGTCATCTAGTCCAACCCCCTGCTAAGGCAGGAAACCCTACCATTTCAGACAAATGGCTGTCCAGTCTCTTCTTAAAAACTTCCAGTGTTGGAGCATTCACCGCTTCTGGAGGCAGGTTGTTCCACTGATTAATTGGCCTGTCAAGAAATTTCTCCTTAGTTCTAGGTTGCTTCTTTCCTTGACTAGTTTCCATCCATTGCTTCTTGTCCTGTCTTCAGGTGCTTTGGAGAATAGCTTGATCTCTCTTCTTAGTGACAACCCCTGAGATATTGGAACACTGCTATCATGTCACCCCTCACCCTTCTCTTCATTAAACTAGACATACCCAATTCCAACAACTGTTCCTTTAAATAACAGATAGATGAAAGGGGGAGGGGGGTGCAGATGGTGGCTCCAAGGGAAGTTTTATTGTCCTGAGCTTGAACTCAGGTTTTAAGCAATTGTCTCTCAGCCTTATCCCACAATTTGAAAATGGGTGTAATACAAAACATAATCACATTAATCATGATCCATTTTCCAAGTTACCTATAAGTTGCCTGTTTTGACAGTATGTATGGAGCACGTATCTTAAAATATATCAATATTCCTATCAATAGTTTATTTGGATTTGTCATTATCTGGAACAAGAGAAATAAGCAATAAAAAGAAAAAGGAAATATAATCAGTGGGGGGTAGTATTCATATCTGAAATCACTATTATGGGCAATATATTACTCTTGTTTTCAGGAATAGCAATTTGCATTTTGCACTAAGTAATATTAGAGGCAGGACAGTATATATATATATATGGCCATCATCCTATTATAGATTGCTAGCCTAGGGCATATCATGGCCTTGATGCCTGGATTTTTTTTTTCTAACAGCAGACCTTGAAAAACTTTATTTTACTTACTTTAGTGAAAATTTTACTGGCTTCACATTTTAACTCCTGCTGTTATGTTGTTTTCCATTTTGACTTCTTGATTTTAAATTATTTTTAAATATTGTTTTTGTTGCCTTAAGAGGATTCCCTGAAATGCCACATTTAAATGTATTAAAGAAATAAGGAAGCACAGGATATGATTGTACTGTCTCCTTTACCAGTTTGTGAATATGGTGATTTCTATTATATTCCATTCCAGCTTCAGCATCTCCATGCTAAGTGTCTAGACTTGTCCACATGAAGAATCCTGATTGGCTGCTTCTTTTTCTGGACTTGTCTTAACGCATGCAGGGATGGAGAGAATATTGTATGATTATAACTTACAACTCTTTGCACTAGATAGTTTGGGTTTGGTGAACAAGTGAAAAAAAACAGATGTCTTGATTATTGCCACTTCTTTAATTCCAGCAAAAATCAATCCCTCACTTTCTCTTTAAAAATGTTTGCTGGAAAACATTTCAGGGCATGGTAATAGTCTGTTTTTAGGGATGGAGGGAGGAAGGAAGGAAGGAAGGAAGGAAGGAAGGAAGGAAGGAAGGAAGGAAGGAAGGAAGGAAGGAAGGAAGGAAGGAAGGAAGGAAGGAAGGAAGGAAGGAAGGAAGGAAGGAAGGAAGGAAGGAAGGAAGGAAGGAAGGAAGGAAGGAAGGATGGATGGATGGATGGATGGATCATCTTGGCACCTTCCAGATCAGCTTCCAATATTTTATTTTGCTCCTTGGAATGAATACATTTGTAGAAAGCTTTATTACATAAAACATATTCCCTTTACATTATAAAGAAATTTTGTTTTACAGTTGTATTTATTGAAAACCAAAATGACTTGAAAACCACACTTCTTCAGATTCACTACCTGATTCCAGTGCAGTTTTTTTAAAAAAAATATATCCAAAACCATTGAGATGGAATACATTTCTTCAATTATTTTTGTTTCTCGTTTAGCTGCTGGAGTCAATTAAAGAAATTGAACAAAAAATAAGAACAGTAGTTGGTAGTTTTGAAGATTATTGTTCTTTGGGTAATATCTTTTACGTTTACACAAGCCATTTGTGTAATTCCTATTGATCACATTAGATCATGTAGAATTGTATTTTTATATGCAGTGAATTTGAAACACAGGATTCATCTAGACATAAACTGTTTAAGGTAACATATGCATTCAATTTATGTTTAGTCATTATCTAGTTTGTTGCTATGATTGACCATGACTATATATGCTGATACATAGCTGCTTTATGAGTCTTTAACTAACAGAGATATAAGAACTAAAAATACAGTCTTTTCTCTCTATCATTGTGTTAAGGTTCTGGTGTTCCTGCAATTAATCCAATGATGTCCTGAATTGTACAGGGCAGAGAGAATGGCTCAAAGAACAGGAGGAAGAGCTGTTCCCAAGGCAACAATCTGATAAGTGGGGCTTGAGCCCAGGCCAAGAAATTAATTTGAGAAAACATCTCAGACAAGCCCCTCCCTAGTTCATAGGAAGGTAAAGTGAGGGAGGGGGAAGCAGATTCAGATCTGCAAGATTCTGTTGCTGTAGCTGTTCTGGTATTCTTCACCTACATGGCACTGGTTTCTAAGTCAAGTCTATTTTGCAGAATTGACCTGGATGTTTTCTCTTCATTTACAATCACTTTGATTAAATTTGTTATATTAAGGCCAAATTCTTATTGCTCCATCATTTTCCTGGCATCCATAGGAGGGTGTGTGTGTCAAAAAAGGCAAGATGGCAGTTCAGTGCTTTTTTTGTAAAAGAAAAAGGTGCCGGAACTCACACACATCATACAACCCGCCTTGCCTACCCTACACGGTTCCATCCAAAAAAGGTGCCGGAACTCCGTTCTGAGCGTTCTATGAGAAAAAAAGCCCTGGCAGTTGCTATTGTGAAATTGAAGGTCCCTGGACATGCCTTTCTTCCAAAATGATCCATATGACAATATAATAAAGTGAAAGCTGCGGTGAGTGCTCACTACTTGTGCATGATTTAACATTGTTTTATGGACCGATTAATTGATTGTTCTCACAAATGAGACTCGTTACTCTTTGCCCAAAAAAAAACCCACAGAGATATAGGACTGAAACTAGAAATTCTGTGGGCTTGAGAGTCAAAGCAAACTTAGAAGAGAGGCAATGGTTGTAGCCTTTTTTCCAGTCTCAGAAAAGAACATGGATGTGCAACAGGGACTATTCTAATTAGAAGGTGGATTGTCCTGATTTAGTTCACATATAAGAAAATGTTTTTTTTTCTATCTTGATTTGATCAACTGACAGAGCAGTACTTCATGACTGCTTATAACTTCAGCCTGAAGAGGCACCGAATGATTGCAGAGAGATCACTCACCATCTCAGACTGAAAATGATGTATTTGACTACTTAGGACAAATATAGTGTATTTGTAAGTGTAAGACACAGTTCAGCATTTCCAAATATGTGTGCGTGTGTGTATCTATACATATACACTGGGCAAGGAATGCAGCAATTTTAGTAATATATTATCTTGACTCAATATACATTGCTTCCGTTTTCTTTGACTCAAAGTCAGACAAAGGGGCTTGGGTCTTTCTCTTTTGGACAGATGGGGCTTTGCCATAATTATCTGCATGTGCCTGGCTGTCATGAGTGGGTCATTAATATGGACTGGTTTTCAACAGGCACTGTCAACTTACACTTTAGTTTATATGCCATTAGTCAACTATTTCCTGGCCACTTGGTAAAGTTTCATCTTAATGAAGTCTGTTATTGTAACATGCTTCACAAGTGCTTTGGACCTTGTACAAAGGTGAGCACTGCACCTCTTTGCTACTAAATAAAACAGTCCAGCTTTTGGGGGGGTGTTTCTGGGTGTTTCTTTTAAAAAAGTTCCTATTTTGGTGAGCCTGAGAAAGAAAGCTACAGCTACTTTAAATTAATAGAACTTAAAGTAGACATAACATTTTTTTCCCCTCAGGCTCATCATAAGCAGAAGAGATAGTCCAGGTGGGCCTGAAGTGCTTCTGAACCATTTTCAAAGCTTACATGTAGTTCTCTGACTTAAAATGCATTTCTTTTTGACAACCCCATTTTTGAACAGTTCCACCTTTCTTTGCACATTAGGATGAGCAACAAGCGTACTCCTGCGTTGAATTGATCCTTACACCGCAATTAATTTTCATAGGCTGAATTGTTCTGTGAGAATTTACCTGTACCAAAATGGTGGATGCTTTGTGGGATTGTTGTAACATTAAAAAAAAGCCACTAGTAGTCCAGGGCAACTTTTTAGAATGGAAACATTCCAGTGCTGTTCTCATTCAAAGGCTGACTTCAGGATTTCAGATGTTCCTAAAATTGCCTATAACAATGAAACAGCAAGAGACTATTTGGAGTTTTGAGAAGTGGTGCAATTTTTTTTAGCGCACTTCATCCTGGACTTAAGTGGGGATGGCCAGAGAGCTTAGAAGCTGAGAAAAGGGGGTGAGGCTTGTTTGCTTAGGCTGACTCTCCAGGGTGCAACTCACTGCTGTTCTAATGTAAATGTTTATGAGGGGCATAATAAAATATTAAACGGTATGAATAATTGATATTTACTTTATAGCAATTCACACTCTTGCTTATTTGAATAAAATCCATTATTTACAATATTCTACTTAATTAGGACTCATTTCTGTCTTTGTTCCTACTATTTGCTAATTACTTGTTCCTTACAACCTGTTTTCCTTCGCTGGAGTTGAGCTGGTTATTTTATGTCAATGTTTAACAATTTAGTATCAACATTTCAAAGACAGAAGGCTGCTTCAAAGTGCACAAAAGCTGTGCAAATCTATTTGTTTGCTAGGAAAGGGTGCTATTTTTCCTCACCCTCCCACATCATTTGGTCTCTCAGATGAACCTAAACATATTCTGTGTTTCTTATGTGAGAAAGCATTGATTGAGGTGAAGTATTCACAGATGATTCTCTAAATGCTTTTCTATTTTTGGATTTATCTGGTGTGCCATTCATAAATACATAGAGGGCAAAGTGGCAAATCTTTAAAATTCCCATCAAATACAAGAAAGCAGCCAGAAATGTAATATATAATTTAACATGTGATCAAGCCAGATACTGCCAAATCATTTTTATTGCATTAGCTTACATACCTGTCCATCAAAGCTGTCTCTATAGATTGAGAGTTTTATTCCATCCATTTCTTTTTACAATTAAAAGAAATGAAGTCATGATTTTGAAGGCAAGTTTTCCTCACATGTAATTCTGGATATGTATATGACAGGTACATTGTGGTATCACCAGAATACCATCCTGGTGATACAAATCAATACAGAGTTAGAATGCAGAAGTTACCAACTATAAAGAAGAATGTTTGTAGTTTAGGACTGAAATGAGGTGTCCTTGATGTTCTCTGAGCTTGGTTGTTTTCTTGCAGATGTTTCATTCCCAGACTAGGTAACATAGTTTACTAGCACTGCATCATTAGCATGGTTAGCACTGATTACTTATTTTGGGTAATGAAACACCTGAGAGAATACAACCAAGCCCAGAGAGCCCCAAGGACCCCACTACCAACTATCTTCTTCTTGCAATGTTGTTAATAAAAAGTTGGCTCTTCCATAAGACAGTGTAATTGCCCAAAGTAAACGAGTCTTCACCTATAGAACTTCGTCTGATATCTATCTATCTATCTATCTATCTATCTATCTATCTATCTATCTATCTATCTATCTATCTATCTATCTACACTACACCCTGGTGGCACAGTGATTAGAATGCAGTATTGCAAGCTAATTCTGCCAACTGCCAGCAGTTCGATTCTGATGGGCTCAAGGTTGAGTCAACCTTCCATCCTTCCAAGGTTGGTAAAATGAGGACCTAGATTGCTGGGGGCAATATGCTGACTCTGTAAACCACTTAGAGAGGGCTGTAAAGCATTATGAAGTGGTATATAAATCTAAGTTTTATCCTTCTATCTATCTATAATCTATCAAAAAACTCAAAATGGCAGTTGCAGCAGCTTGATCCTCTCTCTAAAAGTGTGGGGCTTCAATCATAAAGTCATAGCTGCTATGTTGATTTTTTTTATCCCTCCCCTCTACAAACACACCTAAACTGATCTCAAAAACCCAATACATAGACTTTCCTTGGAGATACCATTTGACTTAGAGAAGGGAGAGGTTGATTGCCACTGTTCTTCAGATGAAATAGGTTTCCTGAATTTGGCTCAGATTGAGCACTATTAAATTTTTCTTCTTTAGATGGGTAAAGATGGGTAATCTGCCTGGAGGAAGAGGGTGTTTAACAATTTAAATACTCTATTAAGTATTTGCTTTATGCTTTGCTTGTTGAAAATGACTTAAGAAGGGAGAAAAATCATGTGGTTAACATCTTAGGAGTCAGGCACTCAGTGTTTTCCATAGACAGCATCTGCAAGAACAGGAAAAAACAGTTTTCTCTGAGATTGGCCCTGAATAAATGGCTGAACATATTTACAGTACAAATGTAGCAAGTGCACTTTTCCAGCTAACTCACAACTCAAGCTGTATCTATCCAGATGCAGACTTAGGATTTATTGCATTGGTTATCAATTTAAGAAAGGTACACGGCTTTGACATCTTGTATAATACACTATAGCCCTTGAATGCTTCTATAGTTTCCCACTTGAATTTCCATCCTTATTGCCAGTTCAACGGCTGGGAGCGCAGAATCACCTAGACTCTGAAACTAATTCCATGCAAAGGTGTATTGTGCACTTAAACTATTTTTGCAATCCAATATAACTCTTGGGTGATTTTCACAGTCCAGATACTAATTCTTTTGTTGCTAGCTAAGAATGATTGGCTTGTAATATTTTCAAATCTAACAAAATTGCATAATAATAAATAATAATTTATTTAATGCCACCTTTCTCAACTTGGATCATCTCCAACTGTTTAGATGTCAGATTCTAGAACTCTGAGCAATAACCGCACAGGCTGCGAGATTCTGGAAATTAAAATTTACACATCTCTTTTGGAAAACAACATTGATCTCTCCCCTCGAAGTGAAATCATCCAAACATTAATGGAAAATTACACCCACAGCACCACCACAAGTCTGCAGAAGAAACACAACACAGCAATATGGTGAACAACATTTGCTCCAGTTTCCAGTGCTAATTGCTTGACACAGGTGAGGTCTACACTAGGCTTGACAATAGCAAATATAACTGGTGGAAGTGGAGTCTTTCAGTTATCAGGGGCGTAAAGAGCAAAAGGCAACATGAGTGGGAGATAAGTGGGAGATATGAAGAAAATGCAGCTATTTCCTTTGATCTTCTACCCACATGTTATTTTTCTTCAAAATCATGTTTACTTCCAGTATTGGAACCTGGCTGGCAGACAGAACAAAAAGCTACATTAAACAGCAAGGGACAAAGGACAAACATTTTCTAAGTGGGTGTCAGATACCATTAGCTCTTTTTAAAAAAAAGATTCCTCAGAGGTATGTAGTGTTACTTTACAGAGAGTAAAGGTAAAGGTAAAGGTTCCCCCGCACATGCGTGCTAGTCGTTTCTGACTCTAGGGGCCGGTGCTCATCTCTGTTTCAAAGCCGAAGAGCCAGCGCTTGTCCGAGGACGTCTCCGTGGTCATGTGGCCGGCATGACTAGACGCTAAAGGTGCACGGAACGCTGTTACCTTCCCACCATAGTGGTCCCTATTTTTCTACTTGCATTTTTACGTGCTTTCGAACTGCTAGGTTGGCAGAAGCTGGGACGAGTAACAGGCGCTCACTCTGTTATGCGGCACTCGGGATTCGACCCGCCAAACTGCCAACCTTCTGATCGACAAGCTCAGCGTCCTAACCTACTGAGCCACTGTGTCCCTTTTACAGAGAGTAAATCCTCCCCTAAATTCTATTGTGGGAATATTCTGTCCAGGAAGGGAATCAAAGCATGGAAAAACAACCCACTAATTTTCCAATAGTCAAAAAAAAAAAATGGAGGGGAACAAGTTCCTAAATATCTAACATTTCCTTGCTGCTTCCTTCCTTCCTCTTGCAGTGAATTAAAGATTTTGATTAAAGACTCCAAGTATTTCACCCTAATTTTCCTTTTGTGTGTCCAACCCAGACAAGGGGAATATTTCAGTCCAATAATGTAATGATAATGCAATGATTGTTTACTACCTTATTCATTTTCTCCTCCCCGACATTCTCCCAAGGACCTTCTTGGGACAGGACAGGAAAAAAAATGTTGTCAAAACAGAACTTGCTTAGATTCAAGTGGGGTGAAGCCCATTGAATGAAATACTATAACTAGATTTGCAGCGGTGACCTTACGATGACTGTAGTATTTTGTTATTATAGCTGATTTCCTTATGTGCAATGATTACATTCAATAGAAGCAAGCCTGTATTTAAAGCAACAGGTCTAAGTATCAAAATTTGAAACATGAGACTCAACTTAATGGTATATCAAAGGTTAAAAAAATGTATAGAAATCCACAGATCAGCTTAGAGCTAAATAGATACAGAGATCTGATATTTATAATCTTGATTTTCAAACACTTATGTTAGGGCTACCAAGTAGAATGAATGAAAGGGAAGGGAAGAATGGGAGGAAATGAAAACTATAGATTTTGCCTAATTTACCAACATTACACTTGCATTCTCCTAAATTGTATTTTTTATGAACTTCAATACCAGAACAATTTACAAATCAAGAATGAAACATCAAAATAGTAAAATACAATGAACAATTATTAAGACTGTGGCATAAAACAGTGTCTTTTGCACACTTGTTTTATTTTAATAATATAATTTGTATCCCTCCTTTCAATTTCATACAGTATAGGGCTCCTAAAACAGCTTGTGATCTTGTTGGAAATAAAATTCAGTCACACATAATGATATTGTATGATTTCAGATACTTTCAGAAATAGGGCATCTTCTCAATCTTCTTCTGGAAAGTAGGAATATTAAAACTCCGATGCCTCACAAAGATTCATTTCCTCCTATATACACACATTTATGTTCATCAAATAGATCCAGATACATCTAGCTATAGACTTTGAACTAAATGTACAAAGAACTTGGATATATCTAACCATGTAATGGCTTACTACCATTTCAAGCAACATTAATCTTTTTCCAATTGATTATAGATGATCACATAGATGATCATATATTAAAAATCCTACTGTTTGGTTGGTTTGGTCTGAGAGAAACCAAAAAAAAGTAAAATAAGGGCAAGTCTTAAAATATCACTATTATTTGCTAGTAATAAATCTACTTGCTTGTAGAAATCAATTGCAAATAATTATTTTAAAAACAATTATTAAGAATATTTTAGTGATGTGAATAAAAGAACACATGGTTTGGAAAGAAAAAATCTATAGACAGCTGAACTTCTTCAAAAAGATGATAATATTGTGATTTAAGAGGAATAAACTGGAGGCAGACATGTGCATTTAGAATGTGGGCTACTTCCCAGAGCCTTTTACAAAATTATTAAAATTATTTAAAAGTTGTAAATGGGCACATAAAAGAAAGAAATATATATCACTAGGATGAAGGTTTGTTCTCCAAGCTTGTGGGTTGGTTTCTGAACACTTCATTACCATGCTAGGTAATATCTTCAGCAGAGTTTAGGGGATGTCAGTGTCACTGTTCTGCTGTTTATAAGGGCTTCAGGTGTAGTGTGTCAAGTGAGGGTCTTGTGATGGGTCAGGTGTAAGTCATCAGTGAGAGGCTTGTGAGGGGTCTTGTGATGGGGAGGTTACATCAAGTCAGGGCCATTGGGAGGTGAACTGCAGGTGGAGGGGAGGGGGCTTATGTGGGTTGCTTGAGGGTCGGTGCTTTATCTGGTTGGCTGTGTGGTTAATTTGGATTCTGAGGGGTTCATAGGCTGGTTGTAGGTTAATGTGGAATGCCAGGCACAAACAATTCCATCAATAGACACATTGACCTACAACCAGCCTACGTACTCCTCAGAATCCAAATCAATCACACAGCCAACCAGAGAGAGCACCAATCCTCAACCAACCCACACAAGCCCCTTCTCCCCACCCTGATGTTCACCTCCCAGTGACCTGACTTGATGTAACCTCCCCATCAGAAGACCCATCATCAGCCTCTCACTGATGACTCACGCCTGATCCATCACAAGGCCCTCACTTGACACACCACACCTGAAGCCCTTATAAACAGAAGAACACTGTTTAGGGGATGTCACTGTTTAGGGGATGTCACTGACACTGACATCCCCTAAAGGTTACAGAGGTTATATAGCCTGGTAAAGAAATTTTTGGAAACCAATCCACAAGATCCTCTTGCTGGAATTATGACTAGACAGTGTATTGAGAGACAGACAGAATGAACAGATTGAGGAAGAAATGGTTCCAGAAGGAAAGAATTCGAAGATTAGAGACCTCACTGGCAAATAGGTGGTGGATTACAACATAATATAAGAATGGTAGAGACAGTTCCAATACCGGGGTGGGTGGGGGCAGGGGCAGGAAGAAACATAAAATGGAGATGTGAAATAAAAGGAATCAGGTCATAACCCTACTTTCTAAAATTCTAAAAACTAGGAGAAACGATGTACTGAACAATGAAGATTACAACACAGGATCCAGAATAATTGGTGGGACCATGGGTGGTTTGATGGTTGGATAAGCATACTGAGATTGGATGGAACCAACAGTCCACCAAGGTGTATGTAATAAGTTGGATGCTGCCCAAAATGAGGAGGAGGAGGGTAGAAGTAGATGTGGAGGTGGGCACTGCTGCCAGTGCACCAGTCAACTATTTGGTAGTCAGCAGTGCCATGCAGCATTTGACAGAGGACAACAATGTGCCTTAAAGTTAGTTAGACTTGACCCAAGGCAACTGTCCCCTGCATTTTTCATTGCAAGATTTTGAAAGTTTGTCCTTGCCTTCTTCCTAGATTTTCAGAGAGAATGATTGGCCCAGATTACCCAGTTGGTTCATGCTTAAGGAGGGACTATAGCTCATGTACCACCCCCCTTTTCTGGCTTGATGTTTAACTACTGCACCAAACTGGCTGTTGTTGACAGATGAGGCTCTGTTCCAGGTGTCAACTGTGCTAGGTATGGATGAAACAATATTGGTGAATATTAATCATTCAGAGTAAGAAAAGGCAGGCAATGGACAACCCTGAAGTTCTTTTTGGGGCTAGCAATCACATATTGCTCAAAGCTTTCCTTAACATCCTACCCCTTCACTTAAGAGAGAACTTTTATAAAATGTTTTATAGATGGCATTTAGATCCTAAAAAGCTTGCAAGTATGTATCCGAATTATCAGCCAAAATGCTGGAGGTGTGGTGGTGAAGATGCAACATACTTTCACATATGGTGGACTTGTAAAAAGGTCAAGGCCTTTTGGATAAAAATTTGGTGGAATATGCAGAAGATCTTCAAGCAAAAGATAAAGTTTTGTCCGCAATTTTTTTTGTTGGGTATAATTACAGGTGCTACTGTTGTGGACACTAAGTTGATGTTAAATTTAGTTACAGCAGCAAGGCTTTTAATAGGTCAGTATTGGAAGAAGGAGGAGCTGCCGACTATAGAAGAATGGACTTTAAAGGTTTCTGACTTGGCAGAAATGGCAAAGATTTCGGCTTATTTGAAAGATCATTCGCAAGAACGTTATATTATGGAGTGGGAAAAATGGATTGAATATATTCAGAAGAAATATGGGACTAAAAAGTTTCACTTAGCATTTGAATAAGTCTTCCTTTCCTTTTTTTTCTTTTTTCCTATTTTTTTATATGTAATATTAATATTGCTTGTAGTTATTTTATATGAGCTAGAGAGTGATAGATTTTAGAATTTATTGTTGGTAGCATATGGATGTTTATGATTGTTTTTTGTTTTTATACCCTGTACTTAGCTCTGGGAAGTCGGGGGGGGGAGGGGGGAAAGGGGGGGAGGGGTAGGGAGGGATAGGTTGGGGAGGGGGTGGGGGGATTGTTAAAGATAAAATGTATTTTAAAACTTTTCAATAAGAAAAGGCAGGCAATGGACAACCCTGAAGTTCTTTTTGGGGCTAGCAATCACATATTGCTCAAAGCTTTCCTTAACATCCTACCCCTTCACTAACCCTGCCACAATTTCAGAAAAGGAGCTGTTACAAACCACAGACCCTATTCTGTAGCCCCCTCATCTCTGTGTGTGGTGATGGAAGAGTTATGATGAACGGCAGGCTCAGGCTAATCAAGTGATGAAGTGCATGAATACAGCTCTTACACTGGATTGTTGCATGTTGAGTGCATGATCCAGCTTGTGAAACTCTCATATGGCTTCCCCACCTTTCCTTTAAATGACCATATGATGATTTCACAAGAAAAGCTCAATTAAAGATTACACACTGACAACTACAGTAAGAGATGAATACCGGGTTTTATAAAGAGCAAAGTAATTTTCCTTCATATTAGGATAGTTTGTCATGCTGCGGCTGCCTTCCCAAGCGGTATTTCATCAGCATTATCACTTGATTTATCTTCAACTGAATTGGATTTCAGTGTTTTCTGCCTATTTGTTTTTCACTAGCTTCCTTAAGTACCCGAGCAATTTTCAGCAGAAGAATCGGAAGGAGAAAACTCATACTGTCTGGCTCCAGTAACTATATCTCTATTTCCAGTCATACATCAATCAAAATTATCTCATTTTAAAATACATAAAATCCATTTCCACAACAGGAGAATTAAATAAAGTCCTTATTTTATTTTAAATAAAAAATTTGTTATCCAGGACTTTTCTATACTCATGTGATTTCCAAGACTACTTCATATGAATATGATATATCCAGTTCCTCTTACAATAAACAAGTCTCCTCATTTGTTTTCCTTTCATTTTCAACATTAAAAAGTGAAAACGAACCAATACAAAAGCAGCTCCTCTACTCTTTACATTATAAAATATTACAAAATTACAAAATATTAAGATATGAATCTTCCTGGATCAAATGAAAGGCTAGCATAGATGTATGCAAAATATCTACTGCAAGGAAAAATGACAGCAATAGTAATTTGTTACTTTGTCCCCCAAAAGCTGATATTCAAAGGTAATTTGCTTTCATTACAGAGGCAAAGGTTAGGCATAGATACAGGGCAGTATTAATCGATATTTTAAAGAATTTTTTAACAGTTTCTATAGGTATAGCTAATACTATGAAAAAAACCAATATCAGTCCAGAATTTCAGAATTGGAAAAAAAAGTCCAGTGTTTTTTCAAGGATGTTTTCTTAAAGTTCTTAAGTTTTTTTGAAAGACTACAAAACAGGATCAGCTGTGGATATTTTGTTTTTAATGGTTAAACTACCTATATGCTAGGTATTAAACAGAGCTTATATCAAGAGAAAATTGACAATTTCACTTTATCATTAGATCAAGTTAAATGGCTTTGGTTGTGGGCTGGGGATGAACTAAAGGCAGTATCAGGAAGACATGTGATTTAACTTGCTTTTTGCATCTGTCTTTACACAAAGGGAAAAAACAGTCCAACATGTCAAAAACAGTACAAAAAAACAGATTAGAAACACAAGTTAACACAAGAAAATGGTAAGTGAGCACTTATCCACCCTAGATGCTCAAATCAGCAGGACCAGATGGATTACACCCCAAAGTTCTCAAGGAACTGGCAGACGTGATCTCAGAACCACTGAACTATATCTTTTAAAGGTCCTGGAGCACTGGAGAACTACCAGAGGACTGGCGAAGAGCTGATGTAGTACTCATCTTCAAAAAAAAATGGGGGGGTGGAATGGATCTAGGAAACCACAGACCTATCAGCCTGACCTCAATACCTGGGAAGATTCTGGAAAAGATAATCAAGTAATGAATCAGCAGACACCTAGAGGCAAACAAAGTCATTACTAAAAGCCAACATGGGTTTGTCAAAAACAGATCATGCCAGACAAATCTTATTGCATTCTTTGACCAGATGACAAAATTAGTGGACCAGTAAGGCATTTGATAAAGTAGACCACAACCTACTTCTTGATAAGATAGAAAAATGTGGGTTGGACAGCATCATCACCAGATGGATTCGTAGCTGGCTGACCAGCCATATTCAGTATGTGGTCCTCAATGGAACTGCATCTACATGGAAGGAAGTGTGCAGTGGGGTGCCCCAGGGATCTGTTCTGGGCCAAGTGCTTTTCAACATCTTCATCAACGATTTGGACGAGGGGATAGATGGGGAACTCATCAAATTTACAGACAACACCAAGCTGGTAGGAATAGCCAATGCTCCAGAAGATAGGCTTAAGATATAGAAGGATCTTGACAGACTTGAACAAAGTTCCTTTTGTCCAATGCGCTCTCACAGGGAGGGCCTTCTCAGGGTGCCGCCAGTTAAAGATTGCCGGCGGATAACACCCAGGGGGAGGGACTTCTCTGTGGGTGCACCTGCCCTCTGGAACCAGCTACCCGTGGAATTTAGGACTGCCCCCGACCTTCATTCATTTCGCCGGGACCTGAAGACCTGGCTCTTCGAGCTCCCAGGCCCAGGCTGAGAGTTTTTAGTTTTAATTGGGGTTTTATTCTCAGGGATTAAATTTAATTGTTTTTAATTGTTTTTAATTTTTGTATCACTGTTTTAAGTACCCTGTAAACCACCCTGAGTCCTTTGGGAAAGGGCGGTATATAAATCCAATAAAATAAATAAATAAATAAATATTTAACAAAATGAAATTCAGTGGTGAAAAAAGTAAGGTTCTACATTTAGGCAAAAAAAAAAACCAAATGCACAGGTATAGTATAGATGGTATCTTGCTCAATAGTAACAACTGTGAGAGGAATCTTGGAGTCCTAGTGGACAATCACTTAAATATGAGCCAGTAGTGTGCTGCAGCTGCCAAAAAAGCCAACACAATGCTAGGCTGCATTAACAGAAGGATAGAATCAAGATCATGTAAAGTGTTAATACCACTTTATAACACTTTGGTAAGGCCATACTTGGAATACTGCATCCAGTTTTGGTCACCATGATATAAAAAAGATTTTGAGATTCTAGAAAGAGTGCAGAGAATAGAAAGAAAGATGATTAGGGGACTGGAGGCTAAAACATATAAAGAATAGTTGCTGGAATCGAGTATATCTAGTTTAATGAGGAGAAGGGCGAGGGGTGACATGATATCATTGTTCCAATATCTCAGGGGTTGCCACAAAGAAGAGGGAGTCAAGCTATTCTCAAAGCATCTGAAGGCAGGACAAGAAGCAATGGATCGAAGCTAATCAAAGAGAGAAGCAACCTAAAACTAAGGAGAAATTTCCTCACAGTTAGAACAATTAATCAATGGAACAACCTGCCTCAGAGGTTGTGGATGTTCCAACACTGGAACTTTTTAAGAAGAGACTGGATAACCATTTGTCTGAAATGGTATAGGGTTTCCTGCCTGAGCAGGGGGTTGGACTAGAAGACCTCCAAGGTCCCTTCCAACTCTATTATTTATATTATTATTAAGAATGGTTTTCAAAGCATCTTTTTGAGCCACATTAAGGTAATCTGACGTGGGTCCTTCATATATAGCAACAGCATTTTAGGTTTATATACCACCCCACAGCACTTTACAGCACTCTCTGGGCAGTTTACAATGTAAGCATTATTTGCATATTGCCCCCAAAATCTGGATCATTTTACCGACCTCGGAAGGATGAAAGGCTGAGTCAACCTTGAGTCCCACTCCAGCCTAAGGGCAGAGTTTGCCTGCAATACTGCACTTTATGAAGTTTAAATGAGAACAGCTGCCACTAACTTTCAACCTAGCATATGTCCATTAGTATCTGCAAGACCTTTGGGAAGATCAGCAGGTGGCAGCTTCCAGATCTGGCATATACTGTAGTACAATATATACTGGAAGTTGTCATTCGGTATATTCTGGCCACTAATTTTGCACATGTAAACAAGTTGATCTCCGGCATATATGCCTACAAAATGTCAGTCAGTTTCTTGATACAAATATGTGCAAATTGCATGTGGTAAATTATGGCTTTGTTGTATTATTTATTTGCATGGGCAAATCTCCCATCATATTTTTGGGTGACAGTATGAATGTGCAATGTGGTCCAAGATCATAGCATACATCTTTGACCAAGCCCATACCCTGTTTGTATCCTATTCCACTCCTACTTGCTAGCTGTCCTTCTTGCAACAAAAACCTTTGGGGTCTTGAGACAACTTTTCACATCATGAAAGCACAATCTTTTCTTCTCCTAGAGCTTTTCTACATTTCAGCCTTCAACTGTTTATCCTCTGTGTATAAACTTTTTTCAAAAAGAAGACCGCTAAAGAGATTCTTTTTCAGATTTCATTCCTTTCTTCCTCTGTAGCCACAGTGAAGGCAGACTGGCTGTGCCACCACCATCCATGGGCAGATCATGTGAGGACCAGAGGAGAGAAGTAACAGGTTTGTAGTTCTTCTTGTCACTTGGGCTAGAAAGGAATTTGGTGAAACCTTTGCCCATTTTGTGCAGTTAAAAAAACGAATAAATATGCAGCATTGTACCTTAGTTTGTTTAACTTGCTCAAAAGCAAAGCAAAAAAACTAGCAACATTTCAAGCTTTTATTGGGGAGATGGAGAGGGAGATCCAGCTTTTCATGGCAGACAGGCAGGCCAGCAATAGCAATAGCACTTAGACTTATATACCCAGTGCTTTTTTTCTAAAAAAAAAAAAAAAAGGTGCCAGAACTCAGAGGTGCTGTCACTGGGAGCGATGCCGGTGTCTTGCTACAGCGTCGCCGCCCGTCCTTTGCACCCCCGCCCCTGCAGCTCGGAGCCACATGCCGTGGGGATTCCCCTCTCCACAGCCGCCATGGGGATTCCCCTCCCCGCAGTTGCCATGCAGTGGCCTGTGCTGAGCCCCCACACGGAGCTGCTCTGAACCCCGACCCAGAGCTGTGTTCCTCGTGGCAGTGGTCTCCAGCGCCAAACAGCCTCTTTCCAACCACATCCAGAAAAACTTGTAACAAACATTGGAATTCTCAAGGTCATGTTTGGTATTTCCCAGAAATCTGTTACTGGAAGGAAAAAACAATCCCTGCCACATTACTGATCCGAGAGAAGCATTTGCATGTAGGCAGGTATCCTTAGGGTGCCATAGTTATGGATGAGAAATATTGGTTGCAAAGTTGGCATTTCTGGATAATACAGATATTTTGGACTTATTTTTGTTTCTTTGCATGTTTGATATTTTTAAGAAGGCATATGCTACTGACTGCACTTATGCACATATGTAAAATCTTTTGAAAGATTGTGACTAAACAAAATTTTAATGTATAGATAATACCACAAGAAATTATTTTAGCCTTTTAAATAAATGTTGTTATTGATATAAGCTCACCATGGAAAACATCATATATTGTTATGTATATACTAGGTTAATTATTTAAAGCCTGAAGTGCAACATAACTAGATTCTAAATAATCTATTTTTCAAAACACACAGCAGTCCAAACAGTAAAAGTAAAGTCCAAATTAAGAATATTTCATTCTTAAGAATTGTTTAATTTAAAGTGGTTTAGTTGTAAAAGATGGTTATAGATTCAAAATAGTTTTCAAGAGTGTACAAAAGATACAATTTTTTTCTAGCATCAGCTAAATTAGACATTACATTGAGAAAAATGTTTCTCATTTCTTTCCTGTTACCTTTATTGATTTCATTGCAGAGATGTTAACATAGGAAATAGATTATTTTGTTATTTAATTTTACCTTCCAAAAAACAGAAGCAGATGAAAAATGTGAGGTTCTTTCCTGTTGACTTTTTTGAATTAGCTGTTTTACATTCTAAAAGTTTAGTTCCTAAAGAAGTAACCTTGTAAATATTTTTAATGTCCTCCTCTGGTGCAGGGTAGGCAACCTTGGCTCTTTTATGACTCAAGGACTTCAACTCCCAGAATTCCTGAGCCAGCATGGCTCAGCTTGGAAACCTCTCTCTTTCCCCTCAGTGTGGCTGGCTCAGGATTTCTGGGAGTTGAAGTCCACGAGTCATAAAAAAGAGCCAAGATTGCCTACTCCTAAAGCCAATAGAGGGATCTTTCTTTTTTTTTTTTTTGGCAAAAAAGGTGCCGGAATGCCGTTCTGAGCATTCTATGAGAAAAAAGCCCTGTATATACCACTTCATAGTGCTTTACATCCCTCTCTAAGTGGTTTACAGAATCAGGATATTGCCCCAACAATCTGGATCCTCATTTTACTGACCTCAGAAGTATGGAAGGCTGAGTCAACCTTGAGCTGGTGAGACTCAAACTGCCAAACTTCTGGCAGCCGGCAGTCAGCAGAAGTAGCCTGTAGTACTGCATTCCAACCACTGCGCCACCATGGCTCTTTAACGTTTATTAAAGGAAGAGAGTATGGGATGTAGGCTCAACATAACACATACCAACCAGTTGAAATGGGGGCATCTAAGACAGAATTAGTGTAAGCACAGCTGGGCAAGTGGACTTGCCCTACTTGTACCAATAGAAAGGAAAAACATTCCTTTGTATCATAGCTGAGGTGGAGGTTACTATCATAGCAGCAGGGGGACAGGCTGAACATGACTCCATTCATTCTTGCTTTCCTAAAAGGATAGGTAGCCTGTCTTTATATTGAGGTATAGATTAATCCTAGTCTTCAAGGCCTAGTTAAATGCACAGTGACTTAATTTCTTGTTCTAGGAAAAACTAGCAACTCACCAAATGTTGCTTCTGGTTTAATCTGGACAATAGCAGAGTAAGCTTCCATGAATATTCTCATACATTTAAAAAAAAATAAAACTGGAACTAAGGAGAAATTTGCTGATAGAACAATTAATCAGTGGAACAACTTATTTCCAGAAGTTGTGGGTGCTCCAACATGGGAGGATTTTTAAGAAGAGATTGGACAACCATTTCTCTGAAATGGTATAGGGTTTTCTGCCTGAGCAGGAACTAGAATACCTCCAAGGTCTCTTCCAACTCTGTTAGTCAGTTATTCTATTATCCATTGATGCTCCAGTAAATGGATATGAGGGAGGATTCATACTTCCACCCTCCTAAAGAGAAACTGATGGAATATATATGTGTGCGTGCTAGTCGTTTCTGACTCTAGGGGCCGGTGCTCATCTCCGTTTCAAAACCGAAGAGCCAGCGCTTGTCCGAGGACGTCTCCATGGTCATGTGGCCGGCATGACTAGACGCCAAAGGCGCACGGAGCACTGTTACCTTCCCCATTTAGTGGTCCCCATTTTTCTACTTGCATTTTTACGTGCTTTCGAACTGCTAGGTTGGCAGAAGCTGGGACGAGTAACAGGTGCTCACTCTGTTACGCGGCACTCAGGATTCGACCCGCCAAACTGCCGACCTTCTGATCGAGAAGCTCAGCGTCCTAACCCACTGAGCCACCGCGTCCCTTATATATATATATATATATATATATATATATATATAAAAATATAAGCTGTCACTGTTGTGACTACTGCCTGTGGATGGCCTTTGGTTAGGCCGAAACAGGAAATAAGATTTGTCCCATGTTTGGGGCCTAGCAAGGTAATCTAAATAGTCAAGCATTTAGGTAAAGGTTCCCCCGCACATGCGTGCTAGTCGTTTCCAACTCTAGGGGCCGGTGCTCATCTCCGTTTCAAAGCCAAAGAGCCAGCGCTTGTCCGAGGACGTCTCCATACATATTTGCTTCCAATGATCCAACCTAACCCAGTCAAGCTTTGCATGTGAAGGAGGCCAATTTGTAAAGAAACAGAATGCAGTTTCACCCCTACAGCAAAAGCTGAAATCAGTGAGAAGAAATGAGCAGAACTGTAAATGCACTCTTTGCTGATTGGGGGTGTGTGTGAGAGAGAACGTTTAAAAGCCCTTAAACTGGATCTCAGATTAACTGTGCTAAGTAATCAGACCCAAACAAATTCTTGGTCCTTTAAATAGTAAGCCCTGTTGCAAATGTGATGCTGATCTGGGCTCTCTTCACAGCTGAATATCAGAACTGAAAACAAGGCCTGGTGCTGAAGCTTGACCCCAGCTCCAATCCTTTTGCAGTCTCTCTCTTCATGACTTTTGACATTTGTCACTGAGTGTCATGTTTCCAACTATTGCTGAAGGACATTATTCTGATGCATTAGAAAAGAGGCTGGATTTTTAAAAAAAACTATTTCAAGTCTTTGACTGATGTGCTTTACCCAAAGTTCAGCCTCCCTCTTGTTCACATGCAAAGTGAGATATAATCTCTGGTGAGATGAGCATTAGGCAGAACTGATAAGATATGATGAAATGTTTTAATGGCCTTGTTTGTGCTGTCCAGCCTGATAGGGGAAAAGAAGATTTGTATGATAACAACTTAAATCTGTGAAAATAATCGCTTCTGACATCTCCAGCTATGCAGCAGGCTGCCCAAAACAACCTATGTTCAGATACAAATTGTATAGCTAATGAAGTGAGAAGAACACACTATAGATACAAATTAAAACCTACATACAATGCACAGTCAAAGTTGCTTATTGTTGCTTTTAACTCCCTTGTTTGGCGCAGAGAGGAGTTAAATAATCTGTTAGTAATAATCACCCTTTTATATTTTTAGCTAATGCTGCTGCATTGTGATTAACAGCAAGAAATGGCCACAGGCTAACTCATCTCTAGTAATGAAACCCTGTGTTCTCTCATTCCACTTCCTTGTGGAAGCTTTATATAGATTTTTACATTGTTGAGGAAATGAACTATGAAAAATGAACCACCTCAAAACTGACAAATCGTTTACCAACTCCTTAGTGTCTTGTGTGCGTATGTGTGAAAGGAAGTATCTGCTACTGCTTATTCCAATATATTGAATGCTTCACTGTCATCTCATCATATAGTTATGCAGCTGGGAAGGTTTCTCATTCAAAGAAAATAGCATGCTGTGCATTTTTTTCTTCATACAGAATTTGAATATATTGTGTTATAATCAAGACAATAATAAAAAGCTTCTGTCTACTCCAAACTGGACTGCTCTACACTGTCACCAGTGGGCATGCATGCTGGACACTCAAGCTAACAGGGAAGGCATAAAGATGATGTTTCATGAATCAACAGCTCCATACTGGGACTACGTACTTGGCTGCTGTGATTAACACAAGTAAAAATGCCTTTTCTTGAACTACAAGGAGCCAATGGAAGGCACTGATAGATACAGCTGGGCCTTCTATGAGGTTCCCGCTGAAAAATGACATTGATTAACTTGCAGGTTAATTTTTCCCTACCTTGTGCTAGATTATTTGTATTATTATTTATAAAATTCTCTATAAATTATGACCATAGTGCATCTAGAAGGCAACTATTAAGGGCCAGATCATTTCAGGTGATCAAATAATCTATTACTGTATATATGTATGTGTTCAAAAGAAGTGAGAGTCTGTTAGTCTTTTGATCTACTCTAGAAAAACTGTACATGTTCAAACATTGCTATAAATCCATCATGTTTGAAAGAATCAACTTTGGTCTGACTCAAACATTTACACCATGGATTCTGAAACTATTCATTTCTAATTCCAATAAAACTTTGGAGAGACGCAGGGGATACAGTAGTAGATAGTTGTTTACAAGATTTTGGAAAGTTATACAATTTGAATTATGGTATTTTGTTTTTGGATTATTTAATTTGTTTTCTAATGTACTTAGAATTGGTGGCAACTGAAGCAATATATAAAATCTCAAAAAAATGGTAAGCAGGAAGGTTTTTATTTCAGTAATTCTATGTTGTCCATTATATGTCCAACATGGGGGACCCAATATTCTTTTTCTTTTCTTTCTCTGCTACTTGGATTGTTAATGCATAAATCACTGCCTATATTTGAAGAAATTCATCTAGCAAAGACTTGAGTTGCAAGAGGACTCAGAAATTATAATCCTATGCACATGTACCAGGAAATAATTCCCACAAAACTACATGAGCCATAATTTTGAATAATGTAGATACAATTGTCCAGAACACATTACTGTAGCATGAATGTCACTTATTCCATATTTGGAATGTCACTTATTCCATATTTGGAAACATTACATTTGGAGAAATGAAAGCATCATATTCTACATCTGAACCAGCCTTTTTCAAATTGGCTGCTTCAAAGACCATGCTGGTTAGGAATTCTGGCAGACATCAGGATAAGAAAATCAAGTTTAAATAATGCTACGTTTTCCAGAGGGCAAAGAAAAGTTAAAAGAGCACATGAAAGATAAACAGATGGGTGCTTAATAGTATAGAACACACTTCCATCATCATGCTATTATTTCGCAGGCAACTTTTCTGATATTGATAAGTAATGAAGGATTATTCTGGTTGTTAGGAATCCTTTGTTGTAGTAGAGCCAAAAACTGTGGTAGGATCTTCAATATAATGCATAACATAGGAAATATATTTAACATGCTGTATATTTAACTATTTTAATTATAAAAATGTCTATTATCCATGCTATCTTTTGGGTTAACATATAACAAAGGTCACTTTTTAGTTATGTGGCTGCAAATACTACATGTATTTATTCCACTATCAGTGCATAAATCTGACTGATTGTGTTGATTCATACGATTTTATTTATCAAAGTTATGGGGCATTGTGTTGTACTCCCTATGCAACGGTATCTAATTTGCTTGGTCACATCCAATTTGATACACTGACAGATAATCTGATTTGCAGAAATTATTTCACTCATAATATTGTCAGGGCTGAGCTATAGATAGGGATTTGAAAAGGGCCATGAGACTGGAGATGACAGCTGAAGTCAACAACAAAAGGCAAACCAGAAAATAGGCCAAAATGAAGAGCAGGCCAGAAATCTGAACCAAATACAGATCTTTGTAAGAACATCCTAAACTGGGTATAGCCATTCTTTCATTCATTTGTTGGCAATTTTAGAAGCTGGACATATGGTAGAAAACTCAGATAATTTCTCACCACAATTATAAAAACTGCTATGAATAAAATATGACCAGCAGTTACAAGTAAAGTCTATTTCAGCCTTCCCACTTTAACTGTGAGCATGGCAAATTTATTGTCCTATGAGTAAGGCCAATTGGGTAGTACAGATTCATGTGGACCTGTTAGTAAACAATGTGTTAGTCTCAGGGATGTTTCCAGTTTTCCTTTGCACCACCCCAATGGTGGAAAGAACACTGCTTTTAACACAGAATATTGCACCCTTTCACAAAGTACTTCAGAAGTGGAATGCTAATGTTTTATTAATAGGTACAGAACTTCTAAAAGCAAAAGTATTGAATAAAATAATTGAGCAGAAAGCCATTGAACATGATCCCCATATGACTGTTCCAAGATGAGAACTAATAGGTGACTGCTGAGGTCATGTGATCTTCATTTTCAATATTGTACGAAAGCTTCCCAGCAGCCTCTCAACCTCTCACTTCCTTCTCCACTAAGCAGCAGCCTACTTCCTAGGAAGGGAAGGGAAGAGGGAAGGGAGAAGAGAAAAGTGGGGATGGAAGGGAAAGGAAGGTAATGGGAGGTGAGGAAGAAGGGAAGAACAAGGAACTCTCGTGCATCCTTCCTGACCCATGCCACCCCACTCGTGCATTCCCCTGACCTGTGGCCTCTCCTTCCATGCACCATTCCCAATGCACCACTTGTGCACTCCAAAGCACCCATATGAACCCATCCCAACCCCCTCCCCACATGTGACATCCCTAATCAGCATGACATCTTCACATAACCCCTGCAACCCACAAACAGCTTTATTGATCCCCCACTGCTTCCCTACATGCGCTACCCACCCTATATAGCAACTCTTGCCCATACCCAGGATCTTGACCTATCCTGTCCACCCACATGCCCTCTCTGACCTATTCTGCATCTTTGATGCATACCCACATGTCTTTCCCAACCCATGAGGCATCTCTTTGCCTGCTGGCATGGATTGGTAACTTCCTAGTGGCTTCCCCACTAACTTTCTCCCTATCAGGTTCCCACAAGCAAAGTAAATGGGGAAGCTGGCAGGAATAGGAGGGAGGGAGGGAAAAAGAAGGAAAGAAGGAAGGAAGGAAGGAAGGAAGGAAGGAAGGAAGGAAGGAAGGAAGGAAGGAAGGAAGGAAGGAAGGAAGGAAGGAAGGAAGATTGGTTTATGGTGTGTATGCCAGCTTCCTACAAAGAAACTTCATGGGGAAGTTGGAGGTCACTCCCACTGCTTTTGTGCCCACCCATGTCTTGTGTTTCTCTGTTTAGATAAGGAAATTGCTCTGAAATAATGAGACAGTGGAGCACAGATTGTCTAGTAAATATATAAAAGTTCATTCACAGCCAATTTTCTATCATTAGATTCTTCCCTCTTGATAAGGGGTTCTTGGGTTTTATTTTTTTAAAGAAACTAATTGGTTCTACAGCTTGAAAGTGTTTGAAAACCCCTGCATTAGAGTATTCAGTTAAGTTGAGATCTTTGTTGAAAGTCTGTATTTTTCTGAGTAAGTCCAGGCTTTCTGAGCTAAACCTGCCACAGTGTTTGAACATCTTGAAACATTATACACATTAACCTTGAGAGTTATCATGGGGGGGGGGGGGAACTCACTGATGCACAGATAAGCAGAAGGTAGACAAGGGAGGGTGGAAGAGCAGCAGAACAAGAGTTCACGGCCATGTTTCATCCAAGAATGCACAGCTAGTTTGCTAATAAAGATACAGAGATTTCCCAACATCTGAAGGACAACTTTTCAATCAGCTCAATATCACTGTGGGCAATACCACCGATTTCAAGAAGAAACATAGCTGCAATGTCATAGGCATGCTGCCTACTAAACTTCACGTCTCTGTATTGGTCAAATGTATTTTCAAAGAACATTTCCAGTTAATCTTCATGGTTTCTATTTAACATGTGGCCGTAATTCTAGGTTTATTCATATTTATTCACATGTTTAATGTGCAAAATGTAGGCAGTTATAAGCAGCAAGTGACATCATCAATCATGTATTCATTTGATTACTATATTACCTGTCCTCTTCTATTCATATTAGCTACCTTAAGGTTTACTTCTTATTGAAGTTTAGGGTCCTACAAAACTTCGAAGGGTGATTCATCAAAGCAGATCTGCAAATAAAATGGGGACTTCCAGTTCAGGTGGCTTCAAAGGACTTTACAGACTTTTGTAGTACTTCAATAATCTGATAGCTTTTTTGGCTGGTATACAATGTTGCAATTGGACTTCCATACAGTGCATGAAGAACAGGTGGATGAATGGCCAGGAAGTTTTATCATCTTATTAACTTCTGTGCAGAGGTCAAAGGTCCTGGAATGGCAAAGGTCTCCTAACTTCCAAAAAAACCTCAGTTTTTAGAGGCAGAAAATTTTCACCACCTCACAAGGATAAAAGAAAGATTATTCTTTAATGTCAGGCCAGGTTTGGCACTCCAGAAATGCACCTAGAACAGTCTGAGTTTAAAAATATTTTGCAACATTCTGTGATTCTTTTTTTAAAAGTTTTTAAACTTTCTACACAGCTTAACCTCTTTACTGGACAGCTTGCAGTCATTTTTTCATCTCTGATATCACCTTTAAAAGTGCTACAGGAGAACTATTTCAACGAATTGATGCAATGGGTTCCTTTAAAGTATGCAGCTGAAATTGGCAGCTATGTATGTCTTCTAAAAGGTCTACCATTCCCACTATCCACATCCCATTCTGCCAAAAAAAATTGAAGCAGCTACAGCCATTTTAACATATTGCCATTAAAGCCTCAGGACAAATCTTTCTTCAAATCAAATCCTGAAATTGCTTGAATTGAATCTGTTTGCCCTTGAATCACAAACTCAGATCAAATCATGCCCTCTTTGAATCTCTAATTTGAAGCAGATCAGGACTGATTTGTGCAGGCATAACAAGAATATATTTTCAGCTTAAGTTCAGTGTTTCCTCTGTGAGTTTCAAAATGAAAAATAACAAGATAAATAGCAGAAGCATCACACAGTGCAATCCCTCTATGTCACAGACCTAAATAAAACCCATACATGAATATTTTTAAAAAAGACTTCTTGGTTGAATTGTGACTCCATCATTTGAAACTGCAGTCCAAATATTCTACTCAGTATTCTGGAATTTGACAGTTTTATAATCCTACACATAGGTTACTATTAAATAGAATAATGAAGCAACCAAGTGGGTGTACAAAAGATTCATGACTTGCAGGAACAATTTATAGTACTGAAGGGGAAAAAAGCCATAAATGGAAACAGCTAAAATGCAGGGGGGATTTTTAGAGGAATCAGCTGACCTAAATTCAAAATATAATAATTGTGTCTGCCTAATTCTTGTTCCTGGTTTCAAAATCAATTCAAAACATACATCTACTTTTTAATAAATGAATAATAAATTATAGAGTGAGATTTTTTTTAACCTTCATTGTTCCCAGCATTCAGAACATGTTAAGCTTCCCTGTATAATAATGTATAAGTATGTATATATGTATGTATAATATATGATATAAAGTGCCTCACATTTTTCTTTCTTCCTCAGTCCTTATATTCAATGTAGCACCTAAATGCCAACTACATATCTCACACTTACCTCATGATTGTTGCTATGAGCTATGCAGACTAATTGAGAAGTGATACCGAAACAGGCAAGGCTAGATACATAAACATGTGCCCCTAACTCACTTGATTAAGTAGTAGTTAATTCCTGAACAGGTTGCCCTAGGGTAATTGACTTGTTTTGAATTTATTCCTGTCCATTTTTATTTCCACTGCTTTATCTTGTAATTACAAATGGGTGATTTCAGTGGTGGGATTCAGCCAGTTCGCACCACTTCGGCAGAACTGGTAGCTAATTTTTTGTTGTCCAGGCCAAGAATGGACTTCCGGAAGCTGCATCCACACAGAGAACCGATTGTTCACATAATTGAATCCCACCTGTTGTGTATGTAGGATGCTTGACTGGCACAGCCAACCTAACATCATTGACATCACCCAGGTGATGTGATAGGTAATCCTGTCTGGCGGGAAATATACGACACCGGGTTGGGTGTTACCTGACTGGCGGGAAAATAGATTAATCGTGTTGGTCAGCTGGTGGGGCATCAGTAGTATATAGGGGGTTGTCGTGGGAAGGACCGGGGTTTCCATTATATAATCAATAAAGGAACAGACATGTACCAAGTCTCTTCATTGTGTCCATGCAGTGGCTACAACATAACACCACCACTGGGTGATTTCCATCTTAATTTTCTTTCTGCAATCATTTCAAACAAAGAAGATGGTTTTGTAATGGCAACTGGTTCTTACAGCCATTCCCTACCTACATATATTGATCATTAATCTGTCTTCTTATCAGGACAGTCCCATCCTTTCCTGATATTAAGCCTTTCCTAGACTGTTGCCGGCTTTGCCCTCTAAACCATTACCCATATTTTTGTTCAGCTGAATGGTGTTCTACCTTCCCTGACCCTTTAAGCTGCCCAGCACTTCCTCCAGATGGCCTATGGGAACCATTAAAAACACCAGCTAGCTAGCACACCACCTTCTGACCTTTTTTTTCCTTCACTGCATTTGTTTTTAGCAATGATGAGAAAAAGAACAAACTAAATGCCCAGTCACTGTGCATTCAGAGTACTTAGAAAACAAAAGGAAAGAGCTGAAAGTTGGTATGGCACCTACAAATCAGATTTTGAAATCCTAGCAGCCAGGCAGTAGGATATACCACAGGTTCCCACCAAAAAGGAACCCAATGGCTACGTTGCTCTATTCTTTCCTTTCTACAGTATATAGAGACACGATAGGACATCCTAATATCACCATTGCTACTCTACTAAGTGCTGGCCTGAGATGTTTATCTTGGCTGCTGTTCCTTTACTGTTGATAGTCCTAAAAAACTGAAACCACTTCAATATTATCACTGTCAATTTTAAAGGATACTATACTCTATTTTACAATTTACTGTTCAAATTGTAATCTTTCTAATTTACCCAGAGTGGTAAATTAATTGCTCCATGTCATCTTTGATGGCAATGCCCAATTTGTAAATCATTTTGGTCATAATCTTAGAAGAGATTGAAAAAAATCCCCCAACAATTTTTAATTATGAATTCTGTTTTCGCTTTATTGCCCATGTTTCCTAAGGCTCCTAAAACAATGCAACATAAGAAGTCAATTTAATTTCTCTTGTTAGCTGCTAGGCCTGTTACTGCAAAACACTGGAACAATAAAATATATCTTTCATTATATCAACAGTATTTAAAAATGAAGGAAATCACTTTAGCTAAAAAATTAATGGATCAACAAAGAGCTTTGGAAAAAAACGTGCAATAAATAAATTTGGCAGTTATTTATTAGCTACATTAAGGATGGATTTTGATGTAGGGTACTAGCATCAATACAAGTGTGCTGAGGAGAAATATTGAAAATCAATATGTGTGTGTGTGTGTGTGTCTATACACTTATATGAACACAAGCCCCACACCCAGCTTTCTCTTCTCTTTTTCTCTTCTTTCTTTTCATTTTTCCCCCACATTGTTATTGTTCTTAATTGTTTTGTTTTGCTTTTAGATTTTCTTGCTGTATTGTTTCTTCAATAAAATAGTAGGAAAAAATTACAGCATTCCACATTCACTGCGCTTCATTTCTTTTATAACAATCAAGGCTTGGAGCCAAATGAAATGTTATCCACATGGTTAATCTTGGCTTACATGATTTTAAAAATACAAGTAACCAATATTGGGAATTGGACTGAGTTTGTGGCTTCACATACAGTCTAAATATATTTGTGTGTACCAGATTTGCTATCAATAATATGAGCTTTCATCTCTTTACAAAGAGCAGTCAGGTTTACTGTTTCCTATTGAAGTTATGGTAGACCTGTGAACTACACAGTACACAACTTGTTGATGGGAAGCTTGTTGATGATATTTTCCATTCTGGATAGCATGACAGATAGCAGTACAATCAGCAGCTGCTGACTGTGATATACATAAGCACCTATGGCTTGGAGAAAGATATTTATTTACTGCATTTCTATACCAGCACATATCCTAAAGATTTATATTGTTAGGACATCTTGGAAGCCAGGCTTAAGTTGCTCTTGTGGACTTCCACAAGCTGCTGCTACTTTTGTCAAAGTGGTAAAAGCAATGTGGTGTCATTGTGCCATTAGCACCACCCACTTAGGATGTGTGTTCAACTCATATACAAAAGGAACAATTCAGTGTGCTGCTTCTTTTATTAGGCTGACCATTTGATCCCATTAGTTTGGACATTACTGGTTGCAGTTAAGAGGTGTGAAAGAACTTCAAACATAGGCTTAAGATACAGGAGGATCTGAACAAACTGGAACACTGGGCACTATCTAACAAAATGAAATTCAGTGGTGAAAAAAGTAAACTTCTACATTTAGGCAAGAAAAACAAAATGTACAGGTATAGTATAGGTGGTACCTTGCTCAATAGTAGTAACTGTGAGAGAGATCTTGGAGTCCTAGTGGACAATCACTTAGATATGAGCCAGCAGTGTGCTGCAGCTGCCAAAAAAGCCAGTACAGTGTTAGGCTGCATTAATAGAGGGATAGAATCAAGATCATGTGAAGTATTAATACCGCTTTACAATGCCTTGGTAAGGCCACACTTGTAATACTGCATCCAGTTTTGGTCACCACGATATAAAAAAGATGTTGAGACTCTAGAAAGGGTACAGAGAAGAGCAACAAAGATGATTGGGGGACTGGAGGCTAAAACATATGAGGAACAGTTGCTGGAATTGGGTATGTCTAGTTTAATGAAGAGAAGGACGAGGAGTGACATGATAGCAGTGTTCCAATATCTCAGGGGCTGCCACAATGAAGAGGGAGTCAAGCTATTCTCCAAAGCACCTGAAGGCAGGACAAGAAGCAACGGATGGAAACTAGTCAAGGAGAGAAGCAACTAGAACTAAGGAGAAACTTCCTGACAGTTAGAACAATTAACCAGTGAAACAACCTGCCTCCAGAAGTGGTGAATGCTCCAACACTGGAAGTTTTTAAGAAGAGACTGGACAGCCATTTGTCTGAAATGGTATAGGGTTTCCTGCCCGAGCAGTGGGTTGGACTAGATGACCTCCAAGGTCCCTTCCAACTTATTATTATTATTATTATTATTATTATTATTATTATTATTATTATTATTATTATTATTATTATTATTATTATTATTATTATTAGGATTAGGATTAGGATTAGGATTAGGATTAGGATTATTTACACTGCAAGTGTCTAGTGCAATGTGAAATGACACAAAAATAATTAAATTAAGATATAAATTAATAAGGGTACCATGAGGTAGCTAGAAATGGCCAAACTAAGTAGTTATTCATTGACAGAAGATGGCATACTCTGACAATTGCCTCTACAAACAGCCAAAGGGAGAATGCATCATCTAGCAAAATCCTGAAGTTGCTGGCTGCTGAAGCCGATTTCATATACTGCTTTTAACATTCATTAATGTTTATTTAAATTTATTGTAACTGTCCAACTCCAATGACTCTGGGCAGCATACAAAATAAAATCCACAAACAAAGCCTAAAGCCATATGGACAGCCCAGAATAGAACAATTTAAAAATGGCACAAAACAAAGAAAACAAAACAAAAGGCAAGAATACATTACAGTACATAGCTGCAACCAAGAGAAAAGAGCAACAGACTAAGGTAGCTAGCCTTGTCCTGTTAAGAAATGGAGCTACTGTACTTGCAGCGATGAAAGTCTGCTTTCTTGTCCCAGCTCTGGCTCTGAGTTTTGGTTCTTCCTTTGCTCATTCTGAGGGAAATAGGGAAACAACCGGGCATAATTAGACAAACAGCCAATCGGCCTCAATTAGGATATTGTAATGGCCAATATCAGACAGGAGTGGGGACATCTAGAGAGGAACAACTAACTTCTCAATTTAAATAGGGCTCTGGCCCTACTTGGGAGTCAGGGTAAGGTCCTATCCTGGCAGGAAATAATTCAATCAAACCCCTAATTAGAACCAAGTATTCATTTGAATATTTTGGGGGGTTTCATTACATGTTCAGAGATCACTGAATCAAGGACAGTGGTTAGATGCTTTTAAGCAAGCCCTCCTTCCTTCTATATTTTTCTCTTATTCCCCTATGTGGTATCTTCAGTTTTACTTCACGTGGTGATAAGGGAAGGTCAAACTCTTTCAAGGAATTGACTGTTGCTTAACACGGTCAAGCAAAATGTTCTGTCTTTGATGTCATGGGTCTAAGACAGCAAATCAGAAAACTATCTACTTCCAGAACACCCTGTAATTGAATGATAAAGGGACCAACTAGTTTTCACCAGTTGTGGCATTTAGTGGAAAAAGTAACGGAGTGGTGTGCGTGTTGTTTTTTTTCTTTAAACGAAAGAGATCTTTTTTTTCCTACAGAGGACTCTCAGTATTTATTTTATTTATTTATTTTAATTCCATTTATATCCCGCCCTTCTCCGAAGACTCAGGGCGGCTTACAAGCTTAGCAGTAGCCTTCATAATGCTTTAGCATATTAAAATAGGGCTAGTATAGCACTGCAAAAAGAAATTGTACCTAAACACTGTGGCGGTGGTTGATATAGATTTGAAGTATATATATTCTACCTGAGAGGATCCAGAAAACTAAAGTTTTTTTCCTCACATTTTCATATTAAATACACCCAGTACTAACTTCCCACTGGTCTTGAAGGAAAAATCCATATGAAATATAATCACAGTTAAGAATATGGGTAGTTTACACATTGCCCTAAATCAGCAAGAGTTATTTTAGATTTAGGATGATGTATAAACTCAGTCATAATAATTTAGTCAAAAAAAATCATGTATAGCAAGGGTTCTCAACCCCCAGGCCTTGGACCACTACCAAGCCAAGGTCACTGGGAACTAGGCCACCAAAACAGCAGATAAGCATGGAAAGCTTCATTTGTTCATGTGTGGAATTTAGCTTATGTGCACAAAACCATTCCCCCCACTGCAGCCACCACCATGAGTCCACAGAACCAAAAAGATTGGGACCCCTGATATATAGGGCAAATAAAATGGAAAGTTTAGATAGAGAGGGAGTATAGATTCTCAAAAAATTTGTTCAAGTAATGAAACACTAGGGATTTATATTCCTCTCAGTGTGCATTTACCAATAAAGGTTTACAAGTATTCAGTGCAATTTAAAGAGATTCATAAGAAGGAAATGTTTTAACCTCCTGTTGCCATTTTAAGTTCTTATGTGAGATAAAGGCCACTTTCGATATCTCCGAGAACTTGGTCGCCCTGACGCCGCTAGAATCTGTCACCTAAGCAGACTTGAAGAAAAAGCTCCGAGACCACTTCGAGCCCAAATTATCACTTATAGCGTGGAGGCACGCTTTTGAGCAGCGGGAGCAACAGCCCAGTGAGTCGGCTGCAGAATTCATCACTGCTCTTTGTCAAGCATCCCGACTATGCAATTTCACCGATTTGGAGGAGAGACTAAGAGACTGCTTAGTCTGTGGACTCCGGAATCAAGAGCTCCAACAAAAACTTTTAGCCAAGGAGACTCTCTTGCTACAGGAGGCCTTGAAGGAGATCATGGCACACAAAGCCACCGGAGGGACTGTTAAAGCACTGTGGCCCTCCAAAAGGGCACCAAGCACCGAAGCCATCCACCATGAGGACGCCGAGCAGATGGAAGACCCAACTCAGACTACGAAGTCGACAAGCTACAGAGGCACCAAGAGAAGGGACTGCAGCCAGCTGAGAAGGCAGTTCCATTCCTTTGGTGCATGGGCTGCGGAGGCTGCCATCAACGTGCGGAATGCCATTTCAGAACAGCAACATGCTGGATGTGTGCCAAACCAGGCCACATAGCCAATGTCTGTCGAGGTTGCCAGAGGGACCGTCCACAGGAAGACTCAAACAGGAGAGATACCGGGACCCCAGGGCAACACCGAGTAGGGTACTGCTCCAGTCGGAGGAGCGTGTTACGCACTGGTGCCCATCACCCCCATAAGCTGAAGCTTCAAATTCAGGTCAAGCTTCAGGAAGTTCCATGCAAAATGGAACTGGACACAGGCTCAGCCATGTCCATCATTTCCATAGGAACATTTAGACACATATGCATCTGAAGCAACAAATGGGTCAAACTTTGGCCATCTAATCTACTGCTCACCGACTTCCAAAACTCCCGAGTGAGGGTCAAGGGCGAAGCCACACTTCTGGTGAATTTCAAGGGGTTTGCAGGCCCACTAGATGTTGTAGTGGTGGAAGGCCAACGCACAAGCCTCATAGGACTCGATTGGTTTGATGCATTGGGCATTCAAGTAACTGGCATTCGCCAGACACAAGAGGCAAACTTGTCTTCAGTCTGCTAAGAATTCTCAGATGTTTTCAGTTCGATCCTAGGAAAGTACAAGGGTCCTCCAATAGCCTTCAAGCTTGATCTCCTGGTAACACCAATACAGATCAAGCTTCGTCTAGTGCCTTTTACTTTAAAACCCAAAATTGACGCAGAGCTGGACAAGCTGGTCAGTCAGGGGGTATTGTAGCCTGTAGATAGTGGGGTGTGGGAGACCCCCATAGTAACGCCACTTAAGGCCAATGGGGAAGTATGCATATGTGCTGACTATAAGTGTACCATTAACCAGGCACTTCAACAGCACACATACCCAGTGCCAGTTGTCAGCCATATTTTGGCATCATTGCAAGGAGGCCGCATGTTTGCCAAGTTATACTTGGTGCAGACATACCAACAGCTGCCGGTGGATGCAGCCATGGCAGCCACCCAAACCATCGTCACCCATCACGAGGCCTTCAAGGTCAAGTGCCTACAATTCGGGGTGAGTGTAGCCCCAGGGATTTTCCAGGGAGTAATGGAGCATACGCTCAATGGCATTCCAGGGGACTGCCCCTACTTCAATGATGTTCTCATTGCCAGGGAATCCGTAGAGGTTCTGGTGGAACAGCTTAAAGCTGTCCTTCAGTGGTTCTGCACAGCAGGACTCAAACTAAAAAAGGAAAAGTGCAAGATTGGGGTAGAATCCACTGAATTCCTTGGGTTCCACATTGATGCCAACGGCATTCATCCCGCAGATTCCAAGCTGAAAGCGATTCAGCAGGCCCCATGTCCAAGGTCCAAGGGAGAGCTTCAGGCCTTCCTGGGCCTTCTAAACTTTTGCCATGCATTCCTCCCACATAAGACCGCAGTGCCAGAGCCATTACACCGGCTCTTAGACAAAAAGTCTCAGTGGCAGTGGACCAGTGTCCATGAAGGTAGTTTAAAGGCAGTCAAATCATTGCTGTCATCAAATTATGTTCTCACTCATTTCAATGAGAAGCTACATGTTTGCATTGCCTGTGGTGCATCCCCATATGGGGTTGGGGCTGTGTTAAGCCATTTAATAGCTGGTGGGAAACAGACTCCTATCACCTATTATTCCAGGACTCTGTCGTCTGAAGAGCACAATTATGCGCAAATTGACAAAGAGGCTCTGGCCATTGTGGCCAGAGTTAAAAAGTTCCAAGACTACTTGTATGACCACCAGTTCCTGGTCTTCACAGACCACAAACCCCTCCTTGGGTTGTTCACTATGAACAAACAGACACCTCAGATACTGTCTCCTAGAATGCTAAGGTGGTCTATTTTCCTCTCAGCCTACAGCTACAGGCTAATTCACAAACCAGGCAAAGAAATGGGCCATGCAGATGGCCTTAGCAGGTTGCCCCTACCACATGTAGAGACAGATCCCGCTCCAGCTGCATGCATCCTGGTGATTCAGGATTTGCCGGAGTCTCCCCTGCACACTGGGGACATAGCTGCTGAGACAGCAGCTGACAAAACATTGAGTCGTATGGGTGCACACAGGATGGGTGAACAAATGTCCAGGGCCAGAATTTCAGAGTTTCTTCACGAGAAAAGATGAGCTTTCAGCTCATAAAGGGTGCATCCTTTCGGGGAGTAGGGTCATAGTCCCCAGCTCTTTAAGACCCAGAGTGCTTGAGTCTCTGCACAAGGGCCATCCGGGAATAGTCCGGATGAAGGCACTCGCAAGGAGCTACCTTTGGTGGCCAGGGCTAGATAAAGCTATTGAGGCCCAAGTACATGGTTGCATCACATGCCAACAATCCAGATTGGAGATGCTGCAAACCCCTGTCCACTGAGGGGAGGACACTCACACACTGTGGTCAAGAATCCACATTGATTTTGCCAGGCCCTTTCAGGGACAGCTGTTTTTTATAGTGGTTGATAGCCACTCTAAATGGTTAGAGGTCACACCAGTGCCCATTATGACCACTGTCAGGACAATACAAGAACTGCAGAATTTTTGCAACACACGGGCTTCCAGATGTCTTAGTCTCAGACAATGGGGCCCAGTTCACTGCTTCAGAATTTCAGTCCTTCCTCAGGGCAAATCTCATAAGGCATACCACGTCGGCTCCCTTTCACCCGGCCTCGAATGGCCAAGTGAAATGCATGGTCCACACAACCAAGGAATCCCTGAAACAGATTGTCACAGGGGATTGGCACCACAGACTGGCAGATTTCCTGCTCTGCGAATGCACAACTTCCTGCACAGCCACAGACAGAAGCCCAGCTGAGCTACAATGGGGCTGATGCTTGATCACCAAGCTGGACAGGCTACACCCTGAATGAGTGGCCTCGGAGTCTGCACAGCCAAGGGCACCCAGAAGTCTGCAAGTTGGTGACCAGGTTTGGACCCGGAATTATGGGCAAGGGGATTTGTGGATGGCAGCAGTGATTGTTAAGGTGACAGGACCACTCTCGTACAAGGTGGTCCTGGAAGATAGGCGAGTCATTCACCGGCACATTGACCAGCTGCATCGGAGGCTGGCAAATCAGTTGCCGGCTCAGGACTCTCAAGAGGGCTGCACACAGGGCCCACAGGACTGCGGTCCAACAGAGGAGCTTGCACACTCTGACAGAACTCTTTCTCAAGGAGATGGGGGAATGGCTGTAGGAGAGTTTTCCCTGGACACACAGAATGTACCCACTGAACAGGGCTGACAAATGGAGCTGAGAGACAGCCCTGCAGACCTTGCTACACAATTGGACTTTGGTTTGGGCTGACCGGGACAGGCCAGCCAAAGAGAGTAGAGACAAACCAAGTCCACTGAACCTCAGAACCTGGGTCTACCCAGCCTGGCAGGCGAACAGGTAGACCAGAAGATCCCTGCAACCCTTAGACATTCAGAACAGTCAAGAAGGCTGCCTAAATATTTTCAAGACTATGTAAAGCAATTGAGGGTTTTAGCTATCAAGGGGGAAGGGGTGTAATGTATTGGCCATAACCACTTGCTTAATGTCTGATCACTTGCTTAATGTTTTACTTAGATTCTGTGTTATGTAACAGTTACTGAAAGCCAGACTGGCTGTCTCCAAGCTGATAATGAGGCTTGGGCAGGAAACTGTTTCTTTATACCTATTGGTTGCCACTTAAGTGGCTAACAGTATAAATAGCTGTGCAGCAGCCATTAGGGCTGCTTCTGTTCCTGTTCTGTTCTGAGTTAATAAACTTGCTTTCTGTTCAATACCTCGTCTCGCTTAATGCCTAAAGAACTGGAGATATAACAATATCAATCTCAGCCACTCATGTATAAATGTTCAAGCTACTCCATGGTTTCATATTCCAATACCAGTCTATCCTAAATTTATTCATTATCAGAGGTATAGAATCAAGTTCACGTGAAGTGTTAATGCTGCTTTATAATGCCTTAGTAAGGCCACACTTGGAATACTGCATCTAGTTTTGGTCACCACAATGTAAAAAAGATGTTGAGACTCTAGAACAAATGCAGAGAAGAGCAACAAAGATGAGTGGAGTGGAGGCTAAAACATATAAAGAACGGTTGCTGGAATTGAGTACGTCTAGTTTAATGAAAAGAAAGACTGGGGTGACATGATAGCAGTGTTCCAATATCTCAGGGGTTGCCACAAAGAAGAGGGAGTCAAGCTATTCTCCAAAGCACCTGAAGGCAGAACAAGAAGCAATGGATGGAAACTAATCAAAAAGAGAAGTAACCTAGAACTAAGGAGAGATTTCCAGACAGCTAGAACAATTAATCAGTGGAACAAACTGCCTCCAGGAGTTGTGAATGCTCCAACACTGGAAGTTTTTAGAAGAGATTGGATAACCATTTGTCTGAAGTGGTATAGGGTTTCCTTCCTGAGCAGGGGGTTGGACTAGAAGACTGCCAAGGTCCCGTCCAACTCTGTTGTTATGTTATGTTATGTTATGTTATGTTATGTTATGTTATGTTATGTTATGTTATGTTATGTTATGTTATGTTATGTTATGTTATGTTATGTTATGTTATGTTATGCTATGCTATGCTATGCTATGCTATGCTATGCTATGCTATGCTATGCTATGCTATGCTATGCTATGCTATGCTATGCTATGTTATGTTATGTTATGTTATGTTATGTTATGTTATGTTATGTTATGTTATGTTATGTTATTATAAACCAGGATTTTGGATTCAAGTCCCAAAATATACTGTCCAATTAAGCAGTATTTCACATCACCACCCTAAAGATGGTGAAAATATGATGTTGTGGAAGAATCTTGGCCAAGTTATCTCACAGGGGAATTGCTAATTAGAAAGCTTCCTTTTATTGGCTCAGTTCTCATCATCCTAACTGTCATTAGTCATACTTGCTTGGGCTGCTTTCAGTAGAGACCTGACTCACACATAGCACTAAGCTCAGGGGTTGTTATAAACCCATGTTTACTATATGCTGCAATCCCATGTTTATAGCAAGAGTTTTACAGTCATGAATATTGTTTATTAAAGCACATACACACATACACACATAATTGATCAGATTCAATATTGATAATGTAATTTGTTTTTTTTCTTTCTTTCTTTCTTTCTTTCTTTTTTCTTTCTTTCTTTTTTCTTTCTTTCTTTCTTTCTTTCTTTCTTTCTTTCTTTCTTTCTTTCACTTTTGGCCTGGACTATTATGTGAATAGTGCACCCACAGCTTTTGAAGGCAAGCCATTCTGACCAATGGAATGGATTGCCTTCAGAGGTTGTGGGGTGCTCCATCACTGGAGGATGGATACCCACTTATCTGAAATAGTATATGGTCTCCTGCTTGAGCAGGGGGTTGGACTAGAAGACCACCAAGGTCTTTTCCAACTCTGTTATTCTTTTTTTTCTGTTAAGATTCACATAATAGTCTAGGCCAGAGGTAGGCAACCTCGGCTCTTTTATGACTCATGGACTTCAACTCCCAGAATTGCCTACTCCTGTTCTAGGCCAAAAGCAAAAAAAAAACAAAACCCTACATTACATTATCAGTTCCCAGGCCCTGCCACAGAATCTCTGTCTGCTATTGGTATACTGGTTCTAGAAAGATAGGTCTGTTCATGAAAAACAAGGATCCTTCATTTACATGAGAATGAAAAAGTAGAACAAAGTACACGCAGGAGTTGAAGACTAGAGAAGGCCAGAAGGAGACTAGACTAGACTAGACTAGACTAGACTAGACTAGACTAGACTAGACTAGACTAGACTAGACTAGACTAGAATAGAATAGAATAGAATAGAATAGAATAGAATAGAATAGAATAGAATAGAATAGAATAGAATAGAATAGAATAGAATAGAATAGAATAGAATAGAATCTGGAAGGGACCTTGGAGGTCTTCCAGCACCCACAATATCTTTAGCTACAAAATGGTAACTTAAGCCTCTCCCCTTATAACAAATGCCTGATAAATCTGACACTATAAAAAAAGAAAAAGCTTTGGCTGCCCATCCCTGCCTGCCATTTTGAGGCTGTTGGCATCCCCTCGCCTCAACATGGACATCCCTGAGCTGCACTACCCTAGTTTTCCTTTACTGGCTTACTTTTTTATGTCTAATTCCAAAAGGAAGATAATGTTATCTAAATTTATTGGACTACAGCTCCCATTACTTGAAATTATTTATATTTAAAAATGAACCACATTTTCTGCACTATAACAACCAAAACTACTGAATCTCTACTGCCAAACTCAGGTTAATGATTGGATGGTAGCACCCCACCCCCACTCCCAACCCTGTGGTTCTCTAGATTATTATAGATCAGATCTAACAGTCTTTATAATAACTAGACATGGACCTTTCATTTAATTCTTTTTCATCTGGATTGTGACTCTATTGGAAATTCATATTATCAAACCCTAGTTAAGAAGAATTAAGAATCTATGATTACGTCTTTCTTACCTGTATCAATCTTTCCTGGCAGTTAATCAAAAGGGCAGATTTGCTTTGGAATATATTTTACATGTATATTTATTGTAAAATTGGCATTTCAGCTAATGCCATTCTTGGTGCTATAGACATTTTAACAAAGAAAATAAATTAATTAATCCTTTTCTCCTGCTATAATGCCAACACAACCTTGAAATTAATTAATTAAACAGAGAAGAATCATTCATTGTTAAAGATCCATTTTGGCAACAACAACAAAAAAGAACCCTTCTTGAAATAATAGCTATTTATACTGTAGAACATGGAATCTTCTTTATGAAACAACCTATTATGTGAAAGAGACCGTCCAGTTTCAAAGGCATTATACACAAGTTCGACTAGCAGCAATATTTAACAGAGTCCTTTTGTCTAATGCTCTCTAAATTGCAATTTGCTTTCATAAACTGAAAGAGAATTTTATTCCTCTGGGGTCGTCCCCCCCCCCCTTCTATGGAAGAAGGGAAGAAAAGAAGAGAAATCAGATCTAGGTTGTCAAACTAAATGAGCTTTTTAACCACCCAGGATATTATAATAAGAAAATGAAGCTATTTAAATTCACTTATTTTTTTTCTCGTCCTCTTTTCTCACAATTCCACTATATTACAATATTCCAATAGGCAACCTTCTTTGAAGGCTATACCAGAAGATAATTGACTGAGATATAAGTTATGCATCTACCACAAATGTGACAGTGCTAAACAAAGGGGTCAATTATCTCTTGGCAAGAGCTGCTTCAAAGAAATAGGCTAGTACTATTACAATAAACAGGTTTAGTTTATTTGTTGTTTCTGTTATCCCAATATCACTAACATTTTCCCCCAAATCTTGTGTCCCCTCAGCTTAATTTGTTTGTTTCTTTCTAGTATGCGAGGTTCCTATAAATAGTACCAAATTATAATTTATTCTACATCACACAGAATTGTTTTCAAGGTACAAAAATCTCAAGAGGAATCTAGATCCAGATATGTTGACCGAGTATGCTGTTGATGTCCAGTAGCTATATGGAAAATAACATTTTGTGCATGGGTGATTAAGAGGCAAAAGGCTGAACTTATCAAAGTCATTTCCTCTAAATAATTATTAATGAGACTCAGCAGGCCTCCTTATTATTTAACTGCAGAAACTATATTAGTAAGCCTCAGTGGAACCAGAGGCTAAAATTGATCAGCCCAATGTATCCACACAAACTGCTTTTCCATCAAAAATAAGATTATTTCAGTTTATAGTCAGTTTTACTGCCCACATCCCAAAGCAGCTCACAACAATTAAAATGGCTAGATTCAGGCACGATAGGAGAGCATGTAACTGCTGATTCCATTTTGTGTTGATTCAAGAAATGGAGTTTTACTTGGAGAAACAGTTGTCACTTGCACCCAACTCCAGGTGCAAGACAGAGGGGTCAGGATCCTACTTGTCACCCCTAAGTAAGAGTATACATCAGGGGTCTTCAAACTTGGCCCTCTTATGACTTGTGGACTTCAACTCCCAGAATTCCTCAGCCAGGCATGCTAACTGAGGAATTCTGGGAGTTGAAGTCCATAAGTCATAAAAGGGCTAAGTTTGAAGACCCCTGGACATGCTAGGTCTTTTCTCCCCCTCGTGGTGACTGCTAAAACAATTCCAAGTTTCCATATTCCTTGAGCAGGGTCTATGCTTTCCAAACACTTACTTCATGGATCTGATCCTTAGCTAAGGAAGACTATTTGTTCTCTCAGTCTATGTTATTTGTTCTAATGGCAAAGGCTGCAACGTCTCAAAGGTCTTTCTTATCACCTATCTCCCGAGGCTTTCCACTAAAAATGGAGAGGGTTGAACTGGGGCCAATTCAAATATTCTCTGTTATTTTTAGATACATTCTTTCAGGGAAGTTCAGAATGTGTGGAGAATCAAGTCTCTTTCATTCTTTGCTGCAGGATTTGGCTTTCTCAACTTAGAGGTCTAGAGTCTGAGAAAGAAAACTTTCATGGCAAATAAAGTCTTATTCGGGTATTAGGAAATAGAATAATACTGTGCTGAAAGCTGCCGTACAATTTTTCAAGCATTTTCTTTCCCTATAAAGAAAGCTTCTCTTTTATCTACTTTACTCTCAGGATTCTTGAAAGTTTCTTTTGACAGGCTTTTGGTGACAGAAGGGCTACTGTTTTTATACCCATCATTCCAGACTAAAAACATCTAATGGAAGAATGTCCCTCCTGAATCCTCTTTTGGAATTTAACTGAAACACGAGAAGTCGGGGAAACTAGAGACCATCAGAGAGATGATTGTACAAAGGCAGGACATTCACATTCATCCTTTGGCCATCTCATGAAAGGACATTGCCTCTCCTATGAGAATTTTGCCTAAATTCTCTTTTGCCTTAAAACAAATTATAAAGCACATTTCTCTTTCATTAAGTTGGATGTGAACTGTGAGGAACAAATTAGGAGCATTTCGTACTTTGTACTAAATGTTAGGGCATTTGTATATAGCCTTTGAAAAAGGCATTCTTAATAAATGTTCATAAAGTCCTTTTCTCAAACCATTAATGCAATGTATATTTTTCTAGACTGTTGGAAGCTGTTCTGAACTGTGCACTTCATCTGTCTGGGAGAAAATAGCAAGCTAAACTCACTTTGCATGATGCATGCTTTCAGAAATGAGTGGAAACAGCTTCCAAAGCAGTCACATCATCTGTGCAACCCAAAGGACCATTCAGAAAAAGATATTTCATATATGTTCCCATGGATTGGGAAGCATGTCTTTCAAAGAGTTTGCAAAGTCCTACTAAATGGAATACAAAGAGGGGCAAAAGACATATTGACCAACCAAATCCATTTGGCCTTCTATTTTTTAAGATGACAGTGGACATCCAGAAGGGAACTGGATTAATATTCATCTGATTGCAATTAGGAGATCTGCAGGCCTGGAAACCTCACATAGTGTTCTTTCTCCTGTGGAAGATAGACAGTTCTAGTTCCTGATCAACACATAGAAATGGCACAGATAAGGGCAGAACATACCCACCCACCTTCTTTCCCAAGTCTGAAGAGACAAGAATCATGATACCTCTTGAGATTTTTCGGTTAAACCCTATCTCAGGGTGGACAACAGAAATCTATTCATCCAGTAATTAAGGCAATTCTTTCCTTCATAAATGGTTTTTGGCTGATTAATTGTATGAGACTAAGAATTGTACATTTCTTATTAGAAACAGCATATCTCAAGGATCTGTGAGGTTTGAAAACATGTAGTCAGCAACACAAATGTTGTACCCCACCAAAGACCCACAGTTCTCACATGCAACTCAGTGCTAAGCTACCAGAACTTGTAGGTTATTGTAGGATATTAAATTGTAGGATATTAAGGCCACTTGGATCTTTTTAAACTAGTAACATCTCATTATAAATTGTGGAAGTTATTTTTCTATACAAGCAAATTGGCAGGGAAAACAAGAAACCTGCTTAAATTAAAAAAGAAAAGAAAAGGTTCTGGATGATATTAGCTGCTGGAGGTTATTGTTATTATTTAACTCTGAGAATGTAGTTATAAAAGTGAGGAAACATTCTCTGATCAGTCCTAAATTATACTTGTATGCTCCTGCAAGCAAAGTATTGTGTAAGTAGAGTTACCAGATCTGGGTTGCAAAAATTCAGACAACCACTTAAGTTAAGCTTTCTGTATCTCTTTGGTCCTATTTAGTGTACACACAATTTTCTAACAGCCCATACCTGATGGTTTTTAACATTTCTCATTCTTTTCATCTTTTGCTTTAATTTGTGATTCATGACACATACAAGTTCATATTCTTCATTCTCTACAAAATCTGTTCTTGGGTGATTTCAGCAAGCCTCACCTTGGTATGTGGCTGAGATGAAGACATGCAAGAGATATAGGTTTGACTTCTGAATTATTCACTGACTTCTCTTGCATTACCTCTGGTTGCCCTTTGGCTAAGCTTTTGCCTGAAGACAATCTTCCTTCAACCCACTATCTTAGAATCAAGGAACTGGATCTTAGTTTAGTCATACTTTTAGTAGAAGTACAAAATTGCTGGATTTAATTTAGCCATAAGTTCTCTTGACTTCAAAATAGCCTAGTAAAATCAATATGACTTACATTTAATACAGTTAAGTCTTTTTGATTCTACTAGGTCTGCTAAAAGTATGACATATGGTAAAATATTCTTAAATTAAGTCTATCTTAAATGCTTTCCTGGTTGACAATAATGCCTTTTTTCATAGAATCAAATGCTTGAAATATTTGATCACTATCTATTCTAAATACTAATATCTGAATGTGAATGTAAACTATAATTTAGTTGTCAAATTTATAACCTCATTTTAAAGTACAATGGATATTTTCAGAAATAGTTATAAATTTAAATCAGACCATTTTTAAAGGAATCCTTAATATAACTGATTTTAACAGGAATAATAGAAAAGAGGATTATAGTTGGGAGAAAGAATACCTTCAAAGTTTATTTTCATTTCCTTCTAACTATGGCACAAAAATCCCCATTAAACTTTTTAGAGGACATGTTTTCATGATGCAGCCTTCATTTCAAGACCAACTTACAACACACATACACACACACAAAAAAACCAGCCTAAATTTGTCTTCAGAGCTCCTGAAGAGAGAAGGGAAAATGACCTTGGCAGAGATATAGAAAATGTGCTGCCTAGGCAAAAGTGGTAGAAGCATTTTTTAAAGTCCAGAATAAGATAACATTCCAAAGTCATCTCCTTAATTCACCAAAATATAATAAAGAAGAGTTAGAGTGCAATCAGACTGGCAAGACTGATGTCAGTCCAGACCAGGAAATCAACTCCACAGATAGGCTAAAACTATTTTTATTGAGATTGGCTATAACAATGGAATTTTGCAAACCTGATCGTTCTGTATGTCCTTTTTCCTATCTATCCCCATAAAATCTGTAATGAAAAGATCATTTGGAAGCTTATTTATTTAAATAGATTAGAGCTTGGCCATTAGACAGCACAAATTATGCCAACCATCTTTTCTGCTGACTGAGGAATTCATATTAATACAGCTGTGGGGAAGAGCTCTTTGTATGTTTACCACAAATTGGTTGTTGTTTTTTATTTACATATTTATTTAAATATAGATGCTCCCTGACTCCTGAACAACTCTGAGCAGCTTAATCTTAAATAAGAAAAAAAGATCATTTGCATTCAGATAAACCACACTCTATGAATATAACTGACAGGGATTTCACAGCCATCCTACCTAAGGCCTTGGGAGAAGAGCCAACATTTAAAAAATGGAAACCACTGGGAATTTGGGGAGAGTGGGGGGATCATTCCAGAGAGCAAGCACAGCAACAGAGAAGGTATACTTCCTAGGTCACAATAAATAACATTGTTTGATTGAGGGATCTGAATTTCATCAGCTCTGATCAATCTTATCAGATAGGCAGAATCCAAAAGAGATACAGTATGTGGTCCCTCAAATAACCTGGCTCTTATTTGGCCAAATAAGAAACGACACTGGTGAATTAAAGGGGAAAATCCAAGCGATAGATGATAAATTTGAAGGGATTCAACAGCAATTAGTCAAAAATGAACAAAGACTTCAAGATATGGAAGCTAGAATGGAAAAAGAGGAAAAGAGAGTAGATGATTTAAATGAAACACTCCTTCAGGCTAATAAGGAATTAGAAACAACAGTCATTTTTCTGGAAGCAGAAAAGGCTGCTCATTATCTACGCTTCCAGAATGTTCAAGAAAAAAGAGGGGAAGATCTGTTGGTCATGATGGCAGAACTGATGGCAAAGGCACTCGGTGTAGGGAAGGAGGAAATGCTGGCGGAAATTGATGAAACATACAGGGTCCAAACTAATTATGCGAGAAGGCACAACCTCCCAAAAGAAGTACATGTAAGGTTAGTTAAAAAATCAATTCGGGATGAGCTTCTGCATAGATCTAGAGAGGAACCATTAGAATTTCGGGGCCAACCAATCACCATCCTTAAACAGATACCTAAAAGGATGAGGGATCTGAGACGCGGCTATCAATTCTTAACATCCAAACTAATAAGAGAAAATGTAAACTTTAGATGGCTAACTCCAGAGGGTATTCTAGTTACGTGGCAGGATAGAAGGCATAGACTGGACACGATAGAGAAGGCAGAAGATTTTTACAAACGCCACTTCCATAGCCAAGAGGAAGTAGATTTAGAAGATCAAGATGGAAGGGAGGTAAGAGAAAGAGATACAATACGTGTGGCAATGGATGGGAAGATCTTAGCTACAGAGGATAGAAGGAACAAATCCGGTGAGTTAACAGATAAACATGGAACTAGAGACAAGGAAGAGAGAGAGCCCCGAATCACGAGATCCACAAAAACCAGAAATAAGTAAGATGAAGGGAGGTGAGTGTAGTATTATGTCTGTGAATATTAATGGATTGAATTCGCCAGTGAAAAGGCGGAAATTTTTTAATAGGCTTATTCACCAACAATTGGATATCGTGGCAATACAAGAAGTCCATATAAAGGAACAACAAAAATATTTGTTAGTACAACCAAGAATAGGGAACCTATTCGTTTCCTTAGACCGACACAAGAAAAAGAGAGGAGTGGCACTATATGTAAACCCAAAATTGACTGCAAAACAAATTTATAACGATAAAGAGGGTAGAATACTGATAGTCGAGGTTATAATAAATCACAGGAAGGTCATGATGGTAGAGATATATGCCCCAAACCATAACCAAGAACAATTTTTCGAAACACTTCACAATAAGATATGTAGCATTGATTATGAGGAGATTTGTTTAATAGGAGATTTTAATGCTATCCTAGATATAAATTTGGGTTATATGGGAAAGACGCTTAGGAAAAAGAAGAGAAGAACTCTACCGAGATCTTTTCTTAACTTGGCTGAGGAACTAAATATCCAAGATGTCTGGAGGGAAAGAAATCGTAAGGCTAGACAATATACATATTACTCCAACCGACATAACTCATGGTCTAGAATAGACATGGTATGGATGACGAAAGAAATTAGTTCAGAAATAGACGAGGTACATATAGCGACAGGTACTTGGGCAGATCACAATCCTATTAAACTTATCTGGAAAGGTTCCAAAAAAATACCCAGATGGACGCTTCAAAGAGCAATTTTAAAGGAAGACGAATTCAAATCTAAGATGGAGAGAGAACTAAGTTTTTTCTTTAAGGAAAATAAAGCTATAGACACCTCAGTACAAAACAATTGGGATACAGCTAAGGCAATGATGAGAGGGGTAGCGAGGGCATATATGGTATATAAAAATAAGGGGAAAAGACAACAACGGGAAAGATTAGAAGAGGAATATAAGAGCTTAGAAGTTACACTCCAACAAGATCCACAAAAAGAGAATATCAAGCAATCTATGGATCTGATTAAACACAAACTTAACATTCTAGACAAAGAGAAATTAGCACAACAATTGAGAAACACGAAACAAAATTTTTTTGAAAATGCAAATAAACCGGGCCGGTGGCTCGCATATAAATTGGGAAAACAAAAGGGGAAAAACTGGATTCACGAACTACGAGATGAGGAAGGGAGAATATTCCACCAGGAGGAAAAAAAAAAAATTATAGCCCAGGAATTTTATGAACGTTTATACAAAGAAGATAGTCAGGCAAGTGTGGAGAAAATGGAGGAATATTTTCAAAGAGCCAAACTACCTAAGGTCACAGAAGATACCAGAAATATGTTAAACGAGGAAATTCGACTATCTGAGGTGATAAAAGCTATTAATGCACAAAAGAATAATAAAGCATCGGGACCCGATGGTCTTCCATCAGAAATTTATAAAGAATTACAAAATATCCTAGCTCAACCCCTAGTGGAGGTATTTAACGCAGTATTAGAAGGCGCAAGGACGCCTAAATCTTGGCTAGAGGCAAACATAACCCTTATTCCGAAAGATAACACAGACCATACATTAATCCAAAATTACAGACCCATATCACTTCTTAACTCGGACTACAAGATATTTACATCAATTATAGCGGAACGATTGAAACGATTTCTGAATGATTTCATACACGCAGATCAAAATGGTTTTCTCGCTAAGAGACACACTAAGCACAACATTAGAATAATATTAGATACATTGGAGTACTATGAATTACATAGCGAACAACAGATGGCATTACTTTTCTTAGACGCCCAAAAGGCATTTGACAATGTTAAATGGTCTTTTTTGTGCCAACAGCTTAGCTTTATGAATATGGGTGAAAAATTTATAAATATAATTAGGGCAATTTATGACAATCAGGAAGCAAAAATAATTATTAATGGGGAAGCATCTAGCAAGTTTCAAATTCAAAAGGGAACACGGCAAGGCTGCCCCTTATCACCATTGCTGTTTATATTGACCCTTGAAGTATTAACGAGAACTATAAGAAACGACCCAAAGATAAAAGGATTAACCATTAAAAAGGAAACCTTTAAATTGCAAGCTTTCGCGGACGATCTGGTTTTTATTATGGAGGATCCATGTCAGACGGGACCAAAGCTATTGGAAGAATTATCTAAATATGGTGAGGTTGCCGGACTGCGAATAAATAGAAATAAGACCAAGATGATTGTTAAAAATATGACCAATAAAAAAAAAGGTAATCTGGCCGAAATCACGGATATAGAAATAGTCAAGAAAATAAAATATCTAGGGATTAACATTACGGCTAGATGCACTTCACTCAAAAAGGATAATTATGATAATGTAGTGAACCAAATAAAAGGTGATCTGGAAAGATGGGGAAACCTAAAACTCTCATTATTGGGAAGAATCGCTGTCATTAAGATGAATATTCTGCCTAAAATCCTGTTTCTGTTTCAGAATATCCCAATTCAACTCGACTCTAAATTTTTTCGAAATTTGGATAAATTATCACTAAATTTTATTTGGCAGGGGAAAAAACCAAGAATTAAATTGAAATATTTACAAGACACGAAGGAAAATGGGGGTTTTGGATTGCCAGACTGGGAATTATATTACCACGCCGCGGCCCTGAGCTGGATTAGAGAATGGGTAATCTTGAGAAATAGAAGACTATTAACTTTAGAGGGTCACGATTTGCAATATGGCTGGCATGCTTTCCTATGGACGGAGAAACAAGGTCTTTTCTCGCATTTTCAAAGACACCGGATCAGGCAAGCGCTACTTAATACTTGGAAAAAATTAGATCTCACAATTACACCAAAATACTGGTCTGGCTATCCACCCTTGAAGCGATAGTTTACCCAAATCTGTTTGATTTGGGTAACATAATCTCATACAAGGATATTCTGAATGAGGAGGGGGAATTGAAACTTAGGAATGAACTAGAATTACAAGGTATAAAACTCGATTGGTGGGCCTACTTACAAATCCAATCGAGATTTAGGAAGGATAAAAATGAATGGGGGATATATACCTCTGAAACAGCATTGGACAAAATATTATTGGGACCGGACTCTAAACAAATAAGGAATTTTTATAAATTACTTTTGGGATATAAGCTGTTTGAAGAGCAAGTGAAAGACCCCATGTTGACCTGGGCTAACAATTTAGGACATAACATCGACCTAGATACTTGGCAAACAATTTGGGATAGGAATAAAAGGATAACACTGGCCTCATCGTATAAAGAAAATTTATTTAAAATGTTTTACCGATGGCATCTTCCCCCAGCCCGCTTAGCAAAAATGTACACAACAGCATCTCCCAAATGTTGGAAGTGTTCTGAAGAGATAGGCACATACTTCCACACGTGGTGGTCTTGCAGTAAAACACAAAAATTTTGGAGAATGATTTGGATTTGGCTGAAAGAAATATTGAAACAAGATCTGGAGTTTAGTCCAGAACTTTTCTTGTTGGGAATCACGAAAGAGAAATATCCTAAAGATGTGCTATACTTAACGATCCATATTATCACAGCAGCTAGAATATCATTTGCGCAAAAATGGAAAAAGAATGAGATCCCAGGACAAAAAGAGGTTATTAGGAAAATTTGGGATTGCGCTGAAATGGACAAATTAACTTTGGAATTAAAGAATAAAGATCAATCAGACTATTATAGAATTTGGAACATATTGTATCTTTGGATGGATAAAAAGAAAGGTCTCTATTAGGTTTTACAGACTAGCTCACTGTTTTAAATATTGTGGTATTTCACCGATTTGTAATCTAAGTGTATTTAAGTGTATTTTTGATGTACATATATACATGTATATATATATATTTAAACATTGTAGACAAAAAGGTTTGTCAGCTCGCTGGTACTGTGTCCAATGTTTTTAAATAATAAATTTAATAAAAATTTTTTTAAAAAAAAAAATAACCTGGCTCTGTACCATGAAGAGCTTTATAGATGATAACATTGGCCATGCTGGTTAGGAAAACTGAGGAAAACTGTTGCCCAAAATGTAGCAGAGCATCTGGTTGCCTTCGTAGCTGACAATAATTGATTTCTGGTTCTAGTATTGCTTATGTTCCAGGGTGTATTTTCAATTTGCAGAGAAAATTGAATCTGCAACTTAGAACCCTTTGGCACATCCATGGCTCTAATGCTAATGCAGAGGAGTTCAGAAGTTGAGGAAAGGAGATGCAAAGTGTTCCTTGGGGATCAGCCGTTTGAAAACCATCCAGGGGGACTATATTGTCATTCATTTGGTGATTGTTGTCTTAAAACTAATATAAATAAAAATGTACCGTTCTGGAAATAAGGCATGGCCTCTTAAAAGAAGAGAGCTTCCTTGGCACTAATCTCTGTATTTCAAAAGAGGTCATGCTTTACTCTATTTGATAAATGTAAAACTAGTCAAGGCCAGAGCACAAATTAAATGTACGACACAAGAATCAGAACATTATGTTTTAAAAATATAAAATATAGCCCCATGATACTCCATTGTATAATTGACTTTTAGTGTTCACTGCTGGGCAATAAAATTAACAGCTATATTTAAATCAGTTCCCTAACACGCACCAATGTGCTATAAACTGAAGTGTGCATAAAATAGAGTCTAAACAGGGAAAAGGGAAAAGAAACACTGAGTGAGTTCCTCCAGGCTACGTATGTACCTAAACACAAATAGCAATTTGACAGTACACTTCCCATGCTTTGAAAGGAAATGGTAAAAGCAAACATGTTCTCACTTAGATCAAAGTGGGCTTTGTATAAAGAAACAATTCACAGGGTTCAGACACAAGTTTCTCCACCACTGAGCTAAAGTGCGATCTGCTTGACCTTCAGTCAGCAGAAAACTGGCATGCAATTTGCTGTCCCGACTTCCAATCCCTATCTTCCATCTATTGTCTCAGTTCCCAGTCAGTGCCACTTGCCTGGTTTCCCTCTAAGATACTGGATGACAAAGCTTCACAGATTTTATACATCTTGAGGCTGAAGTTGGACAGTGTCAGATGGAAGGGATGCCAACACCCATTGGGGAAGAAGCTGTGGAAAGTACTGTTGCTTGCCAGCTCTCTTTGTTGGCCCAGGTTGCTGAAGAACTTGCCAGGTTGGAGCTTCTATGCCCAGACATTTCATCAGAAATGCTGTTGTGCTGGGTTGGTAGGGTTGCTGTTTGCTGTGGGTCAACCTATTTGTCCTCATGAATAAACATTGGGAGACAGCCTGGATTCTAACAACCAAAAAAAAATTGCTCCTTTGTGTTGGTTTTTATTAATTGTTTCATGTTTGGTGGTAGTGAGAAATTGAGTTTGGCTTGGGAGCAAACATTAATGTTGATATTTATTTATTTATTTATTAATTTAATTTCTATACCGCCCTTCTCCCGAAGGACTCAGGGCGGTGTACAGGGCAATAAAAATACAACATACAAAAATTAAAAATAAAATTGAATTAATCTAGCCCTAACAATAAATAATTAAAAATTAAAAATACCCCAAACCCATTAGACCAGGCCGGCTTGTTCAAATAAGTAAGTTTTCAGATCACGGCAGAAAGAGCGAAGGTTGGGAGCCATCCGGAGCTCAACCGGTAATTGATTCCAAAGGGCTGGCGTGCCCACAGAGAATGCTCTCCCCCTGAGAGACTGCAGGCTGGCACTTGTAATGAAATATAAATAGGCTGGTGGCTAACCTGCCTTTTTTCCAACAAGGAAGTCAAGATGATGTCCACCACCCTCAACATAAAGTTCCTCTATTTTTAATGACAGGTTGGTAATTAATAAAACGTCTATTATCCAAGATTCACTCCTGGATCAAAACAATGATCTAGTAGAGAGAGAAGGGAAGAGTTAATCTCTCCTAGTTTTTTTCCTCCACATAATCAATGGCCTAAGTCAGGGCTTTTCAACCAGTGGTACGGGTACCACCTGTGGTACATTGGCACCTGGCAGGTGGTACGCGACCATCCTGGTAGCGGGGGAGGGAAATGAGTTGAACTGGTGGTAGCACCGCACAAGCCTGAGCGAGAGACATCTGGAGCTGCAGGGCTGTCAGGGCTCAGCAGAAGCGCCAGGATCAGCGTCAGGCTCCAGCTGGAGGTCGGCACTGATCCTGGTGCTTATGAGCCCAGAAGAAGTGCCAATCAGCTGGAATGTTGCAGCATCCCCAGGGTCTTGTGATTTACATTCAGATGCTTGGCAACTGATTCATATTTATGATGGTCACAGTGTCCCAGGGTCATGTGAAGTGACCAAAACCTGCTGCAACCACCCAGCAGAGGGAGTGGAATAAAAACCAAATACCCCCCCACCCCACCCCTGCTGCCAATCCTCAAGTGAAATGCTCACAACAATTAAAACCTCAGACAGGAGGAAGAGCACCGCTGGGTGGGCAGTCTTGCTCGGCTGTGGCTTGGGGGGCAGTTTTTTCAGTGCCATTGTAACTTCGAACAGTCACTAAGTGAACTGTTGTAAGTTGAGGACTACCTGTACTTCATCACTTTTTTCCTTATTTTATTTTTTTTTTGGTCATCAAGTTTTTGACAACTTGCTAGGTGACTGGTGGTACTCAGATGTGGTACAATGGGTGAAAAAGTTGAAAAGCCCTGGCCTAAGTCACTTCTAATGTTTTCTCCTGTGCTTAAATGGTCAAGTCAATGGAGGGATACTTTTAGTGTACCATTTGCTTCACTGCGCAATAATCTATCCTCCTGTTAGCCAGGGTGATTTCTGGGATAATATTGGATAACACTAAATTTTAATCAGTGGTGGGATTCAGCCAGTTCACAGAGTTTGGCAGAACCAATAACTAATTTTTTGGTTGACTTTGGCTGAGAACGAACCTACAGAAGTCCATGGACACCACTTCCAAAAGTCCATTCTGAGCTGGGGAGGCCTCCCAGGCCCAGAACAGTTCACCGAAAGTGTGTGGATGCCACTTTGTGGAAGTCCATTCTGGGCCTTGGAGCCCAGGCCCAGAACAGACTTCTGGAAATGGCATCCACACAGAGAACTGATTGTTCAGGTATTTGAATCCCACCACTGATTTTAAGGTTCATGGTGATATTACCCAGCCAAGAATGGTTCACACTTTCATGTCCCCGAGATGACCATAGATATGTCCTAAAGGCTATGTGGTCCTATGCATACATTGAATTTAGTGTTCTTTCTGTTCATACTGGCAGTCTTAAAGTGAAGGAACTTTCTGTAACTCCAACGTCATAGGCAGATCGCTCTCTAGTCAGTCTGAGACTGGCAGCTGCTGTTAACATTTGCAGAAGTGGAGGAACAGTTAAAATAGCACAATCCCATCAAAAGATGGATCTGAATGATTTTCTTAATGTTTTGGGGAAATAACCCAGCTTTTCTTTGGGTGATACTCTTGAAGGCCTAACTGATCTCTACTGTAGGAAAATGGCCAGACAATCCACCTTTTCCTTGCAGCAGGGATCTATCTTGTCTCCTGTGCTTTTTGAAAGCTACATGAATCTACTGAGGGAAGCTCATTAAGAATTTTGGATTAAAATACCCTCTGGACCTCAGGGACAGCCAGCTCTGCTTCTCCTTACTTTCTAACACCACAGAAAAAAAAATCAGTATCCGATTTCTTTAAAGACTGTCTATTTTCGATAATGGAGTAAATGAGAGATGTGATTGTAAAAGGTACACCTTCACAATCATGTAGAGTGGTTCTCCCTTGCACAGGGCTTCCTATCTGGCTTTGCTGGGAATCCAGTGTTTATTGTTTGTTGTCTGCATGCTAACACATTTACAATATTTAATATTACATTTCTGGAAGTGATGTGGTTATTTTAAATTAGTCAGGTTTTGGACCCAACAGAGAAAAGAAAAGAGCTAGAATTAAACCCAGATCAAAGAGAGACACTATCTGTTATGTACTGGGTTCATTGCTTAATGACGAAGACGAGGCGAGTGAGTTCAGCAAGATCATTTTTTTATTGCTTGCAGGATCTGAACTGAGAAACAGGTCTGCGAATGCAGCAATTTATACCCTGGCCTCTAAGCGGCAGCCAATAGGTTTAAAGCAACCTATTGCTGCCCTAGAGGCAGGGCTTTTTTCCTCATAGAACGCTCAGAACGGAGTTCCGGCACCTATTTGGGATGGAACCTTGTAAGGTAGGCAAGGCGGGTTGTATGACATGTGTGAGTTCCGGCACCTTTTTCTTTTACAAAAAAAAGCACTGCCTAGAGGCAACCAATAGCAGCGCTGGAGACGGGTTGTCTGAGGAGCTGGGGGCCTTTAGCCAGCTTCCCTGCTCAAGCAACTTCCCAGCAATTACCCACGTGGTGTTCCCTTAACAAAACAAGCCCAATACATTACATGATCCATAAGAAGAAAAGTGGATTCTGATGTAAATCCTCTTTTGGATCAAGTTGCATTCCCCCAAAAAGAACAGTTTGGAAATATTCTTTAACCCCCAATTCTAATTCTATTCAGAGGAAGTGACTGTGCCAAGTAGAATATTTTAAAAATTTTAGCTAGCCAGTCAGAATTTATGACTACTGGGTGCCCTCTGATTACAATGCTGTTTGACTACAGCAATGTGCTTTACATGGGGCTATATTTGGAAAGTGTTCAAGACCTTTTAACTCTTAATTATTTTGGTGATTGCTTTTAGTTTTAAATTTAATTTTAATTGCATTCAATTTGTTATATTTATACTGTGTATTTTTTTATTGCTGGAAACAACAGTGAAAGTTGGAATAAACAAAAAGGTAGGATATGCATTGAATTAATTCTGAAAAAAAGGAAACATTACATATAAAATTGAAAAAGGCTGTCTTGCTCATGGACTGGTGGTGAAGTGAAGGCAACACTAGAGACACATTCATCCAAATCACTATTTGTTGTACGTTGTATACTAATTCTCATTAAAAGAACTTTCAAAGTAATTTACACCTAAAATTACAATTACCTCTAAAACTCAATAGGTTAATGTGTAATGCATACATTAAGACTTACTAAAGAATTCAAAACAGGTTCATTAAGATTTTAATATTAAATCATAACAGGAAATAATAGCAGCATTAATATATTATTAAAGGTATACGACAATAAAAGTATTTTTGCTTGCCTTACGAAGAATAAAATACTTCACTGGAGAGGGCAATGTCAATGGCAGAGAGATCAATACACAATTCAAACCCATCCACCCCTTCATTGTCTGCATATATGGAACTAAGTAGCAACATTCCATAAAATTTCTTAGAATCTCTGAAGCAGCAGAAAAGCCACTGAAGTTTGAAAACTCCTTCAGAAAGCTCTGAAGCGCTTCAGAACCACTCAATTTTACTTGCCTCAACAAGAGCGCAACAATGATTTGCAAATTTGCTTTGAAGGTATGTCGCATCTGAGGCTTTAATGACTCAAACCACCCATTCACATAGCTCAATGATCTTTGTATGCCAAGGATTATGATTATTAATATTGTTTCAATTTATTGGTCACCCAACTCCAGTGGATTCCAGATGGCAGGATGAATGCATAGGTCCCTATTTGCTTCAAGGAGGGACATATGAAGACCACTTTGCATGATTCTCATTCCCAAGTCATGCTGATCCCTTTACTCTGGAAGTGAAGGCAGTATAGCTTTACTTATTACAATAGAACAGAACCTCTATGCTGGTTCTTTTATGTCATATCACTTCTAATCCTACAGTACCAACTTGTATTGCAGTATTATTAAAAAGTGAAATTAGTACCAGTCATCCTCTGACAGTTCTAGATTAGAAGCAGGCATACTAGGAATTATTATTATTAGTGTATGATGTTGTTACGGTAGCCAGGACACCACAATGCTATTACAGAATAGTAGGTTGACTTGCCAAGGTACCAGCCCTGTTATAGGACATGCTTGTACACTTCCCAAGGTGTGCCACAGGAGGGTGAGCTGGCTTCGCACCAGAGAGAAAGATGAGTGGCTCTTCCTGCTGTGTCACTCAAGGTCCCCTCCCTTCCTGGAGCTGCCTCGCAAGTGGGCAGGGCAACTAGAAAGGTTCAGAGCTGTCAGGAATCTGACTGCCTGCAAAGAGCACCAGCTCATTTCCCCATCAAAGTGGTACCTATCTATCTACTTGCAGACTACATGCTTTTGAACTGTTAGGTGGACAGAAGCTGAGGTGAGTAACGGGAGCTCACTTTGCCACACAGTGTGTGGACTCGAACCACTGGAGCTAAGACCAGTGTCATTAAGCCACTGAGCCAACGAGCCTCTCATACTAGGCATTCTAGGACTTCGGTAAAAAAAAGTCTTTATTATAGAAGAGTGAATGAGACCTTGATGAAATAATCCAGTTATGTATCAAGGACAGGCATTTATTTATGATTTAATTTTTGTTATTTTTCTTCTGTCCTCATGGTATTATAAAGTTGAAATTATTCTATTTTGGGTGGAAGGAATGGTTTCTACTTGTTACCTATTTTGATAGTAGACTAGTCTGGTTCAGCCTGTTTGCTTGTGGTCCTGTGAGAACTGTCTCCCACAATTAATGTGCAAAAGGTAGTTTATCTCTGAAGAAGTTTCATTTCATAGACACGATTACAAATAAAGGTTCAATCAACTGGAAAGACCAGTTCAGATCAAGATAAAGCCAAAATTTGGAATAAATAGTAAATCAAAAGGACTAGACAGATTGTCTATAGTTGAAAAGAACATCAAGTCAAAATATATCACTCCAAGAAAAACAAGATAAAGAAACACATAGAGGTAAGGAGGTCAGGCTGAAACAACAAGTTATATAAGTCCATCCAAGTTTATATTGATTTCAGTGATTGCCTGCTCAATCTAGGCTGGTTTGCTCTAACACCAACTCTAGCCATTCATTGGGCGATAAAGCAAACAAGCAAGCATCTAGTATCTCCTTAAAATTTAGCATTGCACTACTGATACAAGGTCTAAAGTGCTTAATTATTCATGTCCTTGTGTGGCCTTTTCTATTTCATTTAACAGAATTCTCTGATTTCATAAAATGTACTTACCGTATATACTTGAGTATAAGCCGAATTTTTCAGCCCACTTTTTGGGCTGAAAAAATCCACTTCGGCTTATACTCCAGTGAACAAAAAAAACAACTTACCGAGGACTTGCGCGCGGCCGAGCTACTTTGCCTGACGCTGCTGGGGTCGCCCGGGCGCCTCTGCTCGCCCTCAGCAGCACCTGGCCCGGAATCACATGCGAAACAAGCCCGGCAGAGGAGCCGGAGCGGCGAGCAGAGGCGCCTGGCCCAGATCCTGCAAGGCCCGGCCGAGACGCGCCCCCAGCAGCGGAGCTGCTCCGGCTCCTCTGCCGGGCTTGTTTTGCATGTGAGCTACTTTGCCTGACACTGCTGGGGTCGCGTCTCGGCCGGGGCCTTGCAGGATCCGGCCCGGGCGCCTCTGCTCGTCCTCAGCAGCACCTGGCCCGGTATCACATGCGAAACAAGCCCGGCAGAGGAGCCGGAGCGGCGAGCAAAGACGCCCGCCCGGATCCTGCAAGGCCCCGGCCGAGACGCACCCCCAGCAACGGAGCCGCTCCGGCTCCTCTGCCGGGCTTGTTTTGCATGTGAGCTACTTTGCCTGACGCTGAGAAGACCCGCTTGGGCACTCGGGTTGGTGTCAGTCTCCACAGGCCCTTCTCGTTTCCAGGAACGTCAAGCGCGCTTGGCTCCCCACCCCCACGGCAGGGCAGGGCAGGGCAGAGACTTGCTCGCCCTTCTGACGGCCCTGAAGAGAAACGAAGGGCTTGCAAACTCCCCGCGAGAAGCTGGGTGAAGTGCGCGGCTGGGCGAGTGTGTGCCTGCGCACGTATTTACGAAAGAAACGCTCCGAGAGTTCTTCTTTCTCCGCCCCCTTGGGGGGAACTCTAGCGACTGCTGTAGCCGCGCTTCTCTTCTCGGCTCCGAAAATAGGGATTTCTACTCTCTCTCTCTCTCTCTCTCTCTCCCCTCCCCACCCCGCATTCTCCTGCCTCTTCGATTGCGACAATAAAAGGGCGAAGGGTGTGCTGGTTTCTTCCTCCTTCCTCCCCCCCTCCCCTCCCCTCCCCGATTGTCAGGTGTGGCTTCGACTTTAGTTTTTGCCTACGGTGCTAGGGAGTTGCCAGTGGTGGGATCGTTTTCGGAGTTGCGTGCTTGGCCCAGAGGTGCAAACAAAATGTTTGGAAAAAGGGGGGTGAGGTGGGGTGGGGTGGGGTGGAGGAAGCAGTTTGCGAAGCAGCCGAAATGGGGGTATATAGAGGACGGGAGGTTCCCACCGAGAGAGCCAGCAGAGTTGTTGTCGAAGCGCGTCACACGCCTTTCCAACCACCAGAGAAGGGAGGAATAAGAAAGAAACACACACACACACACACACACACACACCAGGAAATCGAGAGCACCGCCTTAAGTTAAAGGTGGCGGACGGGCCCGAGTAAAAAGGCTGCAAAACTCCAATCTTTTAAAGTGTGCGTTGTTGTTGTGTGTTTTTTTCCTCCTCCCGAAAGTGAACGGCAGCTTTCCGTACTAGTGTATTTGTACTGCCGCGAGTGACAACTGACAAAGCTTGCTGGTGTGATCTTGATTTTGGAACTGATGAAGTCTGTTAACTAATTGATTGGCACTCCGGTCGCTCATCGCCGTGAAACTAGACCTTGTTTTTGGTGTTTTTTTTGTTGTACTTTGGGCTGATCAAATGGAATAAATGGAATAAATAAAAACACTGGCATGTCAAGACACCAGCACAAAGACCAAGGTACAAGCAGCTCTCCTTCAGTCATTATTGAAACATTTGATCACCCAACTTCTTCTTATTATTATTATTATTAAATCTGTTTTTTAACCAAGCGTGACTTCACTGAGCTGAATAGTGCAGGGTTGCCTGCGTGTTTGCTTGTTCCGGGTAGAAAAAACGCTGTCGACCCCGGCATCTTTTGCAGGGAGGGGTGGGGTGGGGTGGGGTGGAGGAAGCAGTTTGCGAAGCAGCCGAAATGGGGGTATATAGAGGATGGGAGGTTCCCACCGAGAGAGCCAGCAGAGTTGTTGTCGAAGCGCGTCACACGCCTTTCCAACCACCAGAGAAGGGAGGAATAAGAAAGAAACACACACACACACACACACACACACCAGGAAATCGAGGAAGCTTGCGTAAGATCTGAAGGAGACACGATCGTGGGAAAGGCACCGAGCGTGCCGTGGAAAAAAAAGAAAGGGTGGACTTGGGCTCGGCTGGTTTCGCAACGGGAAATGGGAAATCCCCGCAAGATCAAAAGATCAAATGTTTCAATAATGACTGAAGGAGAGCTGCTTGTACCTTGGTCTTTGTGCTGGTGTCTTGACATGCCAGTGTTTTTATTTATTCCATTTATTCCATTTGATCAGCCCAAAGTACAAAAAAAAACACCAAAAACAAGGTCTAGTTTCACGGCGATGAGCGACCAGAGTGCCAATCAATTAGTTAACAGACTTCATCAGTTCCAAAATCAAGATCACACCGGCAAGCTTTGTCAGTTGTCACTCGCGGCAGTACAAATACACTAGTACGGAAAGCTGCCGTTCACTTTCGGGGGGAGGAAAAAAAACACAACAACACCGCAAGCTTTAAAAGATTGGAGTTTTGCAGCCTTTTTTCTCGGGCCCGTCCACCACCTTTAACTTAAGGCGGCGCTCTTGATTTCCTGGTGTGTGTGTGTGTGTGTGTGTGTTTCTTTCTTATTCCTCCCTTCTCTGGTGGTTGGAAAGGCGTGTGACGCGCTTCGACAACAACTCTGCTGGCTCTCTTGGTGGGAACCTCCCGTCCTCTATATACCCCCATTTCGGCTGCTTCGCAAACTGCTTCCTCCACCCCACCCCACCCCACCTCACCCCCCTTTTTCCAAACATTTTGTTTGCACCTCTGGGCCAAGTACGCAACTCCGAAAACGATCCCACCACTGGCAACTCCCTAGCACCGTAGGCAAAAACTATAGTCGAAGCCACACCTGACAATCGGGGAGGGGAGGGGAGGGGGGGGAGGAAGGAGGAAGAAACCAGCGCACCCTTCGCCCTTTTATTGTTGCAATCGAAGAGGCAGGAGAATGCGGGGTGGGGAGGGGAGAGTGAGAGAGAGAGAGAGAGTAGAAATCCCTATTTTCGGAGCCGAGAAGAGAAGCGCGGCTACAGCAGTCACTAGAGTTCCCCCCAAGGGGGCGGAGAAAGAAGAACTCTCGGAGCGTTTCTTTCGTAAATACGCGCGCAGGCACACACTCGCCCAGCCGCGCACTTCGCCCAGCTTCTCGCGGGGAGTTTGCAAGCCCTTCGTTTCTCTTCAGGGCCGTCAGAAGGGCGAGCAAGTCTCTGCCCTGCCCTGCCCTGCCGTGGGGGTGGGGAGCCAAGCGCGCTTGACGTTCCTGGAAACGAGAAGGGCCTGTGGAGACTGACACCAACCCGAGTGCCCAAGCGGGTCTTCTCAGCGTCAGGCAAAGTAGCTCACATGCAAAACAAGCCCGGCAGAGGAGCCGGAGCAGCTCCGCTGCTGGGGGCGCGTCTCGGCCGGGCCTTGCAGGATCTGGGCCGGGCGCCTCTGCTCGCCGCTCCGGCTCCTCTGCCGGGCTTGTTTCGCGTGCGAGCTACTTTGCCGGCCGCTGCTGAGGGAAGATCTCTGGAGAGGAGCATAAGGTGAGCTGCTGCATTTCCCAGCCTCGGCTTATACTCGAGTCACTAACTTTTTCCATTTTTGGGGGTAAAATTAGGGGTCTCGGCTTATATTCGAGTCGGCTTATACTCAAGTGTATATACGGTAGTATAATTTACACTGTAAAATTATTTTCATAAACTTCCTGTATAGATTTATGAAGTTAGTCATTCTGTGCAAGATGAAGTGTTAATATGAATTTAAATTGCATCTTACAATAAACTGAAAACAGATTCATGTGACTTTTTTGCCATAAGTACATCCAATTTATACAACACCAAAAAAAGCTGTATAATGCAAGGATTCATGTAATGAAGTCATCCACCTAATTTAAGGACATGATCTAAATCATAAACATATATTAATAGTGAAGGGAAATAAATAAGCCATTTTCATCTTTTTCATTACAGGTAAAAATTATTATTCTTATTGCTTCTTTCTGAAGTGACTCTAACTTTATTACTTCTGAATACAAGCAAACAAATTGGATGTGTTGCATTAAATTAAAGGTATCCCAAACAGACTTCAAATTGATTCTATGGCTGCAGAAGCCATAATCTTATCTCTAGGTCTCTCAGAAATTCTATACTGTATTTCATTTATTTGTAAGGTAAGCAGAAGGGATGAAACTTAGTGGTCTGCAGGTCCACCTTCTAATAATGGCAATAGTTCATCAGGGGCTTTCTAATCACTGGGAATTAAGTACCTTTTTGTGTGGAATGTCATTTGAAATATAATTTTATCAAAAAAGCAAAGATACCTGTGGTTCCTGTGTGATAGAAGTCTTGCTCTCAAACTTAAATATATATGTTTCTATAACTGGTAGGAAACAATTTTGCCATTGTTTGCAATTTTCATAGATACTATCAAAGAAGAAGATATATTCTTTTTGCAAACTCAAATTTGCAAACATGTTCTTTTCTTAATGTCTCCATTAACAGGTAATAGTGACATTGGTAGTGAATTTGACACTATCACCAGAGAATGGACAACTGTACCTGCTGATAGCATCCATCTTTTAATCTTTTTCCCCTGATACCCCTCAACTGAGAAGATTCCAGTCTGCTTCTAAATTTCCCATTTTGTTAATGAGCAAAATATTACTACCATTCTCATGTATTCATTCCTATATTGTATTTCATTTATTTATAAAGTAACCAGAAGGGATGAAACTTAGTGGTTTGCAGGTCTACCTTCTAATCATGATAATAGTTCACCAGGGGTTTTCTAATCATGGGGATTTAACAACCTTTCTTTGTGTTGAAGCAAAAGCAAAATATTACTACTATTCTCATGTAAGTCAATAGAAAGCATAGATCTAACTTCAGATTCAAGCCTTGAGTCAAAGCAATCAATTTTACCAAATGGCCAAATGAGCTAGATTTAAATATTACAATTGGTGGGATGTCTACCATTGACATCCAACAGTTTAATAAGAGGCAAAATTGGTTGCTTGGTTTCTTTCTTATTCCTAGCTGATTTCTACACACAATTGCTTTTCCTTGATTAATTACTTTTCCCTCCTTCCTTTGTACTCAGATAGTATTTGAGGCCTGATCAATTATTTTTCTCATTTCTTGATTCTACTCATTTTTCTTCGCTTGTCCAGACACCGTTTCCCATCTTTTAGTTTCTTCCTCTCTCTCTTTTTTTGAATATAGCATAATTCTGACTCAGCTCCAGGTGGGAAGATATTTAGTTTCTCTAGTCCAACAGATTCATACGGGGATAACTGGTAACATGAAAAAAAATCCAGCTGGCATTTATCTTTCCCTCCAAATCAGGCAAACAAAAACAATGATTCAGAGCTTTTTTTTTAACAACAAAAATGCCTCAGATGCTTAGAGCAGCATGAGATTCTCCACAGAGAACAATTCTTCTTCACTATGATTCCTGGAATGTCCACATAAGCAATAAATTTTCAAACTTAAGTCCTCCACTTAACAGAGGGCCATTTTTTTTAGATTTTTAATTAAAAAGGCAAAAATTAAAAACAAGACTTACAAAGTTGGTAGTTAAATGAATTAGAATTATAGGCAGTCCTTGACTTATGGCCAGTGGTAGGATTCAAATATGTGAACAACTGGTTCTCTGTGTGGATGCCACTTCCGGAAGTCCATTCTGGGTCTGAACAAAAAAATTAGCTATCGGTTCTACCGAAGTGGTGTGAAGCAGCTGAATCCTACCACTGCTTACAACCACAACTGAGCCTAAAATTTCTGTTGCTGAGACATTCGTTAAGTGAATTTTGTCCCAATTTACAACCTTTCTTGTCACAATTGTTAAGAGAATCGCTAAGTGAGTAACACAGTTGTTAAGTGAATCTGGCTTCCCCATTGACTTTGTCAGGAGGTCACAAAAGATGATCGCATGACCCCGGGACACTGTGACCATCATAAGTACAGCAAGTTGTCAACCATCAGAATTTTGATCACATGACTATGAGGATGCCGCAATGGTTGCAACTGTGAAAAACATTCATAAGTCACTTTTTTCAGTGCTATTGTAACTTTGAATGATCACTAAATGAACTGTTCTAAGTTAAGGATTATCTATATATCAATTAAGGCATCCCTATCTCTAGTTTCTCCTCTATTCTGAAAGATGGTGCAGCAGTATTTTTAAAACATTCTCACCATTAAGTGGTACTAAACTGAGGGCAGCTGGTTACACTGAGAGCATAGCTGTTTGGCATCATGGAGTTTCAAGCTGATTTTTCATGTAGTGTATGAAACTGAGCTCATGCTAATGAGTGAAGGCAAATATACGTGTCCCAGGATAATGTTGCAAGATCCAATCTGGGTTGGTCACTGGGACCAGATGTTTAGTCTTCCAAGCTTTTGGACTCATGCTCAGGGAACTTCTCTCTAGCAGAGTGTGTGCATTGGGCAATTTTGTGTGTGGAATTTATATGGTGCCTGGCTGTGTGTGGCTTTTTAGTTGTTATTTGGGGTATTGATGGCCCACTAATAAGTCATTGGCTGTTGTTTCTTTGTGCTGCCAAGCCTAAGTACTTGATAAGCTGGTGATAAATCAGTACTCCTGTTGCCTGTTTCCCTGTTTCAATCACTTCCCTGGCTGTTTTTGTACCTTCTTGTCCAACAAGCTATACACACAAGCATACATACACATGGACAATTCTTGGTGATTTTGATTCAAGTATTGCATGAAGGTCCTAGGCTATACAATTAAGAAGGGGTCAGTGGAGGCAGGATCCTTCCAGTTTTGAGGAAGAGAAACTGTGACTAAACAAATAATGCTTGAAAATATATATGCAATATTTTCTCATGTCATTGTACTATTTTTTTCAATTTTATGAGAGCTGCTGGATGTCATCAAGAGAGGGTTAGCTGATGTTACCTAGTTGTTATCTAGTTAGGTAATAAACCGTCTCCCAGAAACAACCAAGTTCTGAGACCCCACAGAGCTACTACTTTATTTAAGTGGAGGGAATGCACTTAAACCAGTCTTGCAATTTGAGAAGCAGACGATGTATGCTTCATTATTTCAATCACTATCAAACCCAGAGTTCTTGAGGCACAGATACCAGTAGGAATGAAGGACTAAATACCATAATGATTGGGGATGTTAATTCTAGGAACAATTGCTAATAGGATTTGCAGAAAATGTAGGCAGCTAAATATTGATTTCATAATAAATATACTAAATATAAAGGAAGGAACTTCATAATTTGGCAGTGAAAAGAAGCAGAAATGTAAGGCATTTGATAAAGTAGATCACAACCTACTACTTGATAAGATAGAAAAATGTGGGTTGGACAGCATCACCACCAGATGGATTCGTAGCTGGCTAACTGGCTGTAATCAGCATGTGGTCCTCAATGGAACCACATCTACATGGAGGGAAGTGTGTAGTGGGGTGCCCCAGGGCTCTGTTCTGGGCCCAGTGCTCTTCAACATCTTCATCAACGATTTGGACAAAGGAACTTATAACTTAGATGAGGAACTTATCAAATTTGCAGACGACACCAAGCTGGCAGGAATAGCCAACACTCCAGAAGTCAGGCTTAAGATACAAAGGATCTGGACAGACTTGAACACTGGGCGCAATCTAACAAAATGAAATTCAATGGTGAAAAAAAGTATCGTTCTACATTTAGGCAAGAAAAACCAAATAGTGGGTACCTTGCTCAATAGTAGTAACTGTGAAAGGGATCTCGGAGTCCTAGTGGACAATCACTTAAATATGATCCAGCAGTGTGCTGCAGCTGCCAAAAAAGCCAACACAGTGCTAGGCTGCATTAACAGAGAGATAGAATCAAGATCACGTGAAGTATTAATATCACTTTACAATTTCTTCGTAAGGCCACACTTGGAATACTGCATCCAGTTTTGGTCACCACGAAGTAAAAAAGTTGTTGAGACTCTGGAAAGAGTACAGAGAAGAGCAACAAAGATGATTAGGGGACTGGAGGCTAAAACATATAAGGAACGGCTGCTGGAATTGGGTATGTCTAGTTTAATGAAGAGAAGGACTAGGGGTGACATGATAGCAGTGTTCCAATATCTCAGGAACTGCCACAAAGAAGAGGGAGTCAAGCTATTCTCCAAAGTGCCCGAGGCAGGACAAGAAGCAAAGGATGAAAACTAATCAAGGAGAGAAGCAACCCAGAACTAAGGAGAAACTTCCTGAAAGTTAGAACAATTAACCAGTGGAACAACCTGCCTCCAGAAGCTGTGAATGCTCCAACACTGGAAGTTTTTAAGAAGAGACTGGCCAGCCATTTGTCTGAAATGATATAGGGTTTCCTGCCTGAGCAGGGGGTTGGACTAGATGACCTCCAAGGTCCCTTCCAACTTTACTATTATGATTATGATTTCCATAAAGTTTCTAATGGCCACTAGAACTGACCTTTATGGTGTAATTTCAGAAATATAGAAAACAAAATTATATTTGTAAAGTCCTTGGTGCTGTCTTGTACTTTTTTATTATATGTATTTTGTAATTGTATGTTTTATAATTCTTGAACTGGATATTCAAGGAGCCATTGCCTGGGTGAGCTAGGAGATATGTTACAAGTTTGTATAGAGCTTAAAATGGTAGCTTTAGCCCCTGTTGAAATATTCCCTCTATGACCTTTTATTATATTATGTTATAATGTGATTTTTCACCTTTTAGAAGACTCCATTACTCATATATGGTTCCTGAACTTTTTCAGTTCTTTTCAAAGGTTCCCCACAGCAGGACAAACACAGCCAAGAACTTTGCCTCCTCACCTGCAGGATGCATCCTACAAGCTTTTATATCAAGAATGAGAAACGTAACTTCTAGGGACTCCAAAGTGAAGCCTCTACCCAACAGATAAGAATTTGATCATAGGTTCCTTTTGTAATCACCAAGCTTTGTAAAATATGGTCCAAGAGAGGGAAGGGTGACCATTTTTATCATCGTCCCAATCCAATTACTTTTTCTTTCACAAGGGTTTATTTCTGGTACCACTAGGAGTTGAACATATATAATGCTACAGTTAATATTTGCCAGCTCGGAGTAAACAATTATCATCAGGATTGTGGCACACTGAGACATAGTTATCCATTTCCTGATTCCATTTTGTTCCAAGGGAGGGCAACTATGGCAACTATATGACCTACAGACTCCAAGAATTCCTGAGTCAGCATGGAAAGTTGCTCAGGTAAGTTCCCATAGTTGCCCACCGCTGCATTATACAATATATACAGTGTATATAGCTATGGCTGTGGCTATGGCTATGGCAATGGAGATGGAGATGAATTCCCACAGCACCATCTATGCCTAAGGATATCTAACCATGTAGCAGGACTATATTACTATTATTCTTCTCATCTTTCCTATTACCTACTCCTATAAGTATGTTATGACACTTTGTTGATTGTATCTTGTGATTTATAATTGTAGCTTATGGTTTATGATTTATGATTTATCACTTTGTTTCTTGTATGTATACTGAGAAATCTGAAATAGAGAGAAATTGCTTGTGTGTCTAATCTCACTTGGCCAATAAAGAATATTCTAGTCTATATGTATAGGTGTATGTGTATGTGCATATATGTATATATACACTTATATCCATGGAGAGAGAGAGAGAAAGAGACTAACCTGCACTAGTTACTATGTCAGAAAAGCAAACCTCCTTAAACAATTTAAAAGAAAATCAGGGTATTTTCAGTGGTGTGTTTTTGCATAACATCTAGTTTGTCCCTTCCACTGCTGTTGCCGAGTTTGGTGCCAAAAGCTTAATAGAGTGGAGAGAACTGCAATGTACTGAAATCATTAGTTAAAGCATTGTGCAGGGTAGATAGTGCAAATCAGTTACAAACTAGCTTTCATTATCGTGCTTTTTTAGATGTTAGTGAAGAAAAAGATGAGAACATCTAAGAGTATATGATTTCCTTGTTTTTTCAACACTTTAAGCTACTCACAGCAATTTAGTGGGATTTGGAATATAGGCTTGAAATTAAGTGAGAAGAGTTGATTATGTTATTGAGTGGTTTGTGGTACTGCTTAGATGGATATTTACACACACAGGTTTCCTTTCTCTGGGGGGGGGAGCCTTCTGTGAAATCATTTGAGTTTGGCTTGTGATTTTTCAGCTGACATCCCAAGCTATAGACATGGAACTTGTTCAACTATAGAAATGGAACCTGCAGTGGTGCTAAAATTTAGTCTTATATTTTTGTGTTTTAAGGAAGAAGCCAGCAAAGCTGAATAAGGATCTCCAGACATTCTCAAAATTCCTGTGTTAACCCCTTGACCTTGCACTGAATTAGTCAGAGAATTCACCATAAGCATTGATTCAGTCAGCCATGCAACATTTCATATAAAAAGGTAAAGGTTCCCCCGCACATGCGTGCTAGTCGTTTCCGACTCTAGGGGCTGCCGGTGCTCATCTCCATTTCATAGCCGAAGAGCCAGTGCTTATCCGAGGACATCTCCGTGGTCATGTGGCCGGCATGACTGGACGCCAAAGGCGCACGGAACGCTGTTACCTTCCCACCGTAGTGGTCCCTATTTTTCTACTTGCATTTTTACATGCTTTTGAACTGCTAGGTTGGCAGAAGCTGGGACGAGTAACAGGCACTCACTCTGTTACGCGGCACTCGGCATTCGGCCCGCCAAACTGCCGACCTGCTGATCGACAGGCTCAGCGTCCTAACCCACTGAGCCACCGCGTCCCTAACATTTCATATAGAGAATAATTAAACATCAGTTTATTAATGCCTGGAACCCCAAAAAATGGCCTACGCTGCTATAAAAAGTTGTAGGTAAATCTTAAAAACTGCAAAGAAAATAGGCAGTCGTGTGCAATTAAAAAGGAAATGAAATATGTTCGTTACCCAATAACAATACAGCTACAGTACTTAATTCTAGATGCACTCTCATACTATCCTCTAAATACAAGCATTGCTCTTATAGGGGAGAGCTAGGAAGATAACCTTGATGGAAATACGCAAGAACTATTACCTAGGCAAAAAGGATATGAAATTTTTTATTAGGTCCAGAGCAACAAGATAACTTTCAGAAATGGCAATAATAATAATAATAATAATAATAATAATAATAATAATAATAATAACAACAACAACAACAATAATAGAATTGGAAGGAACCTTGGAGGTCTTCTCATTCAACCCCCTGCTCAAGCAGCAGAACCTGTACCATTTTAGACAAATGGCTGTCCATTTGGCAGGGAGTATGTTGTAGCACTTAATTCCATCACATCTTAAGGTGTTTCTGCCCAGCAACCTCACTTGTTTGTCTACCATGCTGTTTCTGTATTTTTAAGCCAACTTCAGATAGCCCAGTCCAGATTTTTGGGATCTTCCAATAGGATCAGTCAGATTTGCAAGATTCTGTTAGTATAATCTTACAATAAAGGTAGAATACTACCTCAAAAGGCTGACAGAGGGAGAGGACCATGACAACATGTCTCGTGTACTCCAGAAGAGGTAGGCAATCTGTATTGGCCATCGGCTAAGTAGGATGTGCCCATAGAGTTGAATCTAACTTTTTAATAAGCATAGAAATCCAAATTCAAGCTTTGCAACCTTGTCCAGACTGTTCTGAATACATCCTCTGAAGGGAGTTTATCACTTGTCTTGCAAATTCATTGAACTGTTTGAAACTGTTCAGTGTTTTATGACACTTTCACCAGAATCAGCTATCCCCTAACAAGATTATTCCTAAAACAAGGAAGTTTAGAACATGCTTAGATGAGTCAGAACACTATTATTCTCTATCTTGCATTCAGGACAACACAAAACAAACCTTGAGGTTTTTTCCCTATATGACACCTCTTCATTTATACCAAATATGGCATACCTATATAGAATTCCTTTGAAGAGTTAGCAAAAATAAATAGTGAGTGAAAGAAATTAAAGACGGGAGATAAGGGAAAAAGAAAGGAACTCTAAATCTAGTTCATGACAATATCATTCACAATACCTCACTATGTATTTCCATTTTTGCAAGCAACCTTGTTTCCATCATGATGCTTTGGGTTTCAATTTCCTACGTTTCTCTTTTTTTTTTTTTGAGGATCTCAGCCAAATTTACAGTCATGACTTTCTCAATATTCCAGTTCCTCTCAACCAATTCATTCTTTCTTCATATATTTGTTTTGCCATTTGATCTTCATTCTCTTTCAATGACTAAATGCTTTTAACATACGTTTTCTTTATTGATCACTCACTTTTGAACTCAGTCTACATTTATCCATCACCCATTCATTCTTGTACTGGAAAATGGTGTCAACAATTTTTTACAAATTTTTTACTTTACCTAAGCAGGTTTATTTAGATATCCCATAGAAATAAACAATATTTAAGCATGCCTTAAAGAGAAAAAAAACAAGTTATTGGTTGAAAGGGGGGCATTTGAAAACATGGAATTTTTAAAACTCTTCAACTGATTTTGCTTTTACCTTATGCTAATTTTTTCTTATTATTTTACCTACATGTGCAGCACTTACTGAATTCCTTCTTGTGTCTCACAATTGTAAATAATAGATTAATAAGAATAAAATACGCATGCCTATATAGACCATTTTAGACTGTATTTTTCTTTCTCATTTGCTAAATATTCTAATATCATTTTGTCCATCTAAATCAAAAGCCCAAATCATTGCACTTTATTGTGTCTTTAAATCTTGGGATAAAGAATCTTTTGTATTTGTCATTTTTAATATTTGTTTAGAGGAAGTAGTACTACTTCACAAATCATTGTTTTCTATTTACTTTCATGTGAAGATTTTAAAATTCTACATTTCTTCCTGTACAGTCACATGTCAGGGCAGTTTTAAAATAAAAACAGATTAAAACACAGTCACAAAAGCAATATTTTGAAATATTATGAAATGTATTTATTAATGAATTTGGCAGAGGGAGCAAAACAGAAGGATTCATCCAATTTTCCTACAAAGAAGACTGTGCAGCTTTCAGGAAATGTTCATTTTCATGGTCAGGTTTTTTGGTGACACCTTGTCTGCATCCATCAGCTAATCTTCTTCATCCCCTTGGGTGAATTACTTCAAAGCTGAAGTATGTGCTTCCTATGCAAGAAATTAATTGCTGGCTCAGTTGAATTTCTGAACACTAATTTGCGACCCTGAACTTCTAGGAGTTTTGTAAAAAGAAAGGAAAGATTGAAATGGAAACTTGTTTGCTTAGGACATCACAGAATTTTTTTAAACTATAGATATGGGATTCCACAAGATCTCAATAAGAACTGGAAAATGATATTTGCTCCTTCCCTTGGGATTGCTTGGGGAGGAAGAAGAAAATTAGGATTTCATAAGGTTAATGCAAATATATAACAAATTTACTAGAGCCAGAGGAAAATATCTCCACTGAAGGCTTTTCTGTGGATCTGGAAGTTTGCCCCAGATGCTAATGTTCACTTCCTGGACAAATGATTGAAAGGTGATAACTGATCAACTTCAGGTGTATTATTAAGAAAAATATTTTTCTGGACTTCTTCCAGTCTGATTTTAAGTTTGGCTTCAGCATCAAATCTGCTTCAATTGTCTTGATGGAGAAAGACAGAGGGAATGCTACTCTGTTATTTGTTTAGAGTTGTGATACCATTATTTGTTGTATTTTGGAATGGATCTATGAAAGGGCAGTTCCTTTTAGCAGAATCATTTTATGACCCTATTATTTTAGCACTCTATTTTCACTGAGGTCTTAAAAACATTTCAAATTATTAGTGAACAGATGTTACTCCACTATGCTTCTAACACACTCATATTTAGGCTTTTGTTCCAAAACAAACATGAAACAGCTAACAATTAGAATAGAATAGAATAGAATAGAATAGAATAGAATAGAATAGAATAGAATAGAATAGAATAGAATAGAATAGAATAGAATAGAATAGAATAGAATAGAATAGAATAGAATAGAATGGAGTGGAGTGGAGTGGAGTGGAGTGGAGTGGAGTGGAGTGGAGTGGAGTGGAGTGGAGTGGAGTGGAGTGGAATGGAATAGAATAGAATAGAATAGAATAGAATAGAATAGAATAGAATAGAATAGAATAGAATAGAATAGAATAGAATAGAATAGAATAGAATAGAATAGAATAGAGCTGGAAGGGACCTTGGAGGTCTTCTAGTCCAGCCCCCTGCTCAAGCAGGAGAACCTATACCATCTCAGACAGGTGAATGTCTAGTCTCTTCTTAAAAATCTCCAGTGACGGAGCACCCACAATTTCTGGAGATAAGCTGTTCCACTGGTTGATTGTCCTCACTGTCAGGAAGTTTCTCCTTAGTTCCAGGTTGCTTCTCTCTTTGATCAGTTTCCAACCATTGTTTCTTGTTCTTCCCTCTGGTGCTTTGGTGAACAACCTGGTCCCCTCTGGCTTTTGGCAGCCCCTTAGATACTGGAACACTGCTATCATGTCTCCCCTATTTCTTCTGTTCTTTAGACTAGCCAAACTGAAGTCCTGCAGCCGTTCTTCATATGTTTTAGTCTCCAGGCCCCTGATCATCTTAGTTGCTCTTCTCTGAATTTTTTCCACACTCAACATCTTTTTTGTGATACGGTGACCAAAATAGGCTACAATTAAGAGTTTTGTGGTTCCCTTTGTTTAGCTCTGCTCTTTCAACATTTCATCCGTAGCAATGACAGAAATGCATAAACAATTCAGCTTTATCAATCAACGATTGATTTTGAGAATTGTTGAGAAGTTTCTTCCAATGTCCACTTCTGTAGATTGCTTCTTCCCCCACTGCTATGTAAAGCTGATAGCATAGATGGGCCATAGCATGATGAACATGCAGGGATATTGCCAGATCTGTAGCACTGATGCAAAGCAAATTGCAATCTCATTCGTAATTTATAGTGGCAGAACCATTTTTATCAAGAAAACTTAAGTCGCATATATGACAGTAGCTCAAGTGTTTGTTAATCATTACAGCCCACTTTTCTTCATGCCTTGAAGCAAAAAGTAAGAAAGCAAGAGTGAGAGAAATCATCCCATGACATGATTTGGGGCTTTGGACTTCAATTTAGTAATATTCATCAATAATAAAGACTAAAAGACTCAGAAAAATAATTCACTATGAAATAAAATAATAGAGATGGGATATAAATAAATAAATACAAAAATGAATGAATTAATAAAAATTTTAGTTTAAATGGATCCATACTACATTATTTGCTTTATTGATTTCAAGATTCATTTCTTCATTTCATTTATTTGTACTCTTAGAATCTCTCAAAATGACTTTTTTGGTGACAATACAGTATTCATTGCTGTGAGTCTAGAGCACTTTTTCGAAGTAGTGCAGATATTTCAAAAGAATCACCTCTAGCTGAGTTCAAAGTCTGAGCCTAGTTCAAAGTCTGATATGAAACAATGGGCAAAACGAGATATGATTCTTCAGCTATACTACTTAGCTGATGCCTACTCCCCAGCTAGTTTGATTGAAGTATTTCATTTTATTTTATAGCTTCTGGTAAATGCCATGAGCTATTTCAGCTAAGGGCTTTATTATCAGTCTAGATGGCAGATTATTCTCACTTTCAGTGTAGTCTACTCACTCTTCACACAAATGATGCATTATGACCTCCTTTTATTTTCTTTATGGAGGAGTTCTTGCAATTAAATTATCAGCTAATTGTTTAATACCAATAATACTAATGCTTCCCCATTATATCAGAGCACCCTTAACCCTGCTCAATGAGATCTATAGGTTAGGTGAGGCTATTTGCAAAAGAAGAGATCTACATGGCTATATTTGGGTCCTTTTTAAAGAATTTAACAAACAAAGGTGAATCCTTCAGTCAGAAATGTGTTGTTGTTGTTGTTGTTGTTAGCTGCGAAGTCGTGTCCGACCCATCGCGACCCTATGGACAATGTTCCTCCAGGCCTTCCTGTCCTCTACCATCTTCTGGAGTCCATTTAAGCTCACACCTACTGCTTCAGTGACTCCATCCAGCCACCTCATTCTCTGTCATCCCCTTCTTCTATTGCCCTCAATCTTTCCCAACATTAGGGTCTTCTCCAGTGAGTCCTTCCTTCTCATTAGGTGGCCAAAGTATTTGAGTTTTAGCTTTAGGATCTGGCCTTCTAAAGAGCAGTCAGGGTTGATCTCCTCTAGGACTGACCAGTTTGATCGCCTTGCAGCCCAAGAGACTCGCAGGAGTCTTCTCCAGCACCATAGTTCAAAGGCCTCAATTCTTTGGCGCTCAGCCTTTTTTATGGTCCAACTTTCACTGCCATACATTGCAACTGGGAAGACCATAGCCTTGACTATATGCACTTTTGTTGACAGGGTGATGTCTCTGCTTTTTAGTGTGCTGTCTAGATTTGCCATGGCTTTCCTCCCGAGGAGCAAGCGTCTTTTAATTTCTTGGCTACAGTCCCCATCTGCATTGATCTTGGAGCCCAGGAAAATAAAATCTGTCACTACCTCCATTTCTTCCCCATCTATTTGCCAGGAATTGAGAGGGCCGGATGCCATGATCTTGGTTTTTTTAATGTTAAGTTTCAACCCAAGTTTTGCACTCTCCTTCTTCACCTGCAACAAGAGGCTCTTTAGTTCTTCTTCACTTTCTGCCATTAGAGTGGTATCATCTGCATATCTTAGGTTGTTGATATTTCTTCCGGCAATCTTAATTCCAGTTTTTGATTCATCTAGCCCTGCCTTTCTCACGATGTGCTCTGCATATAAGTTAAATAGGCAGGGCGACAGTATACAGCCATGGCGGACTCCTTTCCCAATTTTGAACCAATCAGTGGTTCCGTGTCCAGTTCTCACTGTTGCTTCTTGGCCCACATATAGGTTTCTCAAGAGACAAATAAGATGGTCTAGTACTCCTATCTCTTTAAGAACTTGCCACAGTTTGTTATGATCCACACAATCAAAGGCTTTAGCATAGTCAATGAAGCAGAAGCAGATGTTTTTCTGGAACTCTCTAGCTTTCTCCATGATCCAGCGTATGTTGGCAATTTGATCTCTAGTTCCTCTGCCTCTTCGAAATCCTGCCTGTACTTCTGGTAGTTCTTGAGCCACATACTGCTGGAGTCTAGCTTGTAGGATTTTAAGCATAACTTTACTAGCATGAGAAATGAGTGCAATGGTGCGATAGTTTGAACATTCTTTGGCACTGCCTATCTTTGGAATTGGAATGTAAACTGATCTTTTCCAATCCTGTGGCCTCTGTTGAGTTTTCCAAATTTGCTGGCAAATTGAGTGTAGCACTTTTACTGCATCGTCTTTTAAGATTTTGAATAGCTCAGCTGGGATACTGTCACCTCCACTAGCTTTGTTGTTGCTCAGCTTTTCTAAGGCCCACTTCACTTCACATTCTAGGATGTCTGGCTCAAGGTCAGTGACCACCTCATTGTGATTATCAGGGATGTTAAGCTCATTCTTGTATAGTTCTTCTGTATAATTTTGCCACCTCTTCTTAATCTCTTCTGCCTCTGTTGGGTCCCTGCCATTTTGGTCCTTTATCATGCCCATTTTTGCATGAAACTTTCCCTTCATCTCTCCAATTTTCTTGAAAAGATCTCTGGTCCTTCCTATTCTATTGTTTTCTTCTATTTCTTTGCACTGTTCATTTAAGAAGGCATTCTTATCTCTTCTAGCTATTCTCTGGAATTCTGCCTTCAATTGGGCATATCTTTCTTTTTCTCCCTTGCCTTTCACTTCCCTCCTTTCCTCAGCTATTTGCAAAGCTTCCTCAGACAACCATTTTGCTTTCTTGCATTTCTTTTTCTTTGGGATGGTTTTGGTTGCTACCTGTTGTATAATGTCGCGAACCTCTGTCCATAGTTCTTCAGGCACTCTGTCTATCAGATCTAATTCCTTAAATCTATTTGTCACCGCTACTGTATATTCAACAGGGATATGATTTAATTCATACCTGAGTGGTCTAGTGCTTTTCCCTACTTTCTTCAGTTTAAGCCTAAACTTTGCAATGAGACGCTCATGGTCTAAGCCACAGTCAGCTCCTGGTCTTGTTTTTACTGACTGTATAGAGCTTCTCCATCTTTGGCTGCAGAGCATATAGTCAATCTGATTTCTGTGTTGACCGTCTGCTGATGTCCATGTGTAGAGCCGTCTCTTGGGTTGTTGGAAAAGAGTGTTTGCTATGACCATCATATTCTTTTGACAAAATTCTATCAGCCTGTGCCCTGCTTCATTTTGTACTCCAAGGCCAAACTTGCCTGTTATTCTGGTTATCTTTTGGCTTCCTACTTTAGCATTCCAATCCGCCATGATGATAAGGACATCATTTTTTGGTGTTAGTTCTATAAGGTGCTGTAGGGCTTCATAGAACTGGTCAATTTCATCCTCTTCAGCATTGGTGGTTGGGACATAGACTTGGACTACTGTGATATTGAATGGTTTGCCTTGGATTTGAACTGAGATCATTCTGTCATTTTGAGGATTGTATCCCAGTATTGCTTTTCCTACTCTTTTATTGACTATGAAGGCTACTCCATTTCTTCTGAGGGATTCTTGCCCGCAGTAGTATACCTGATGGTCATCTGAATTAAATTCACCCATTCCTGTCCATTTTAGTTCGCTGATACCTAAGATGTCGATGTTCAGTCTTGTCATCTCTTGTTTGACCATGTCCAGCTTTCCTTGATTCGTGGATCTTACATTCCAGGTTCCTATGGAGAAAAAAATCTTTACAGCATCGGACTTTCCTTTCACCACCAGACACATCCACAGCTGAGCGCCCTTTCAGCTTTGGCCCAGTCGCTTCATTCTTTCTGGCGCTACTAGTACTAGCCCTCTGCTCTTCCCCAGTAGCATATCGGACGCCTTCCGACCTGAGGGGCTCATCTTCCAGCATCATATCATATTGCCTTTTGGTACTGTCCATAGGGTTTTCATGGCAAAGATACTGGAGTGGGTTGCCATTTCCTTCTCCAGTGGATCACGTTTTGTCAGAACTCTCTGCTATGACCTGTCCGTCTTGGGTGGCCCTGCACGGCATAGCTCATAGCTTCATTGAATTACGCAAGCCCCTTCGCCACGACAAGGCAGTAATCCATGAAGGGGCAGAAATGTATACAGGAGCATTAATATGATTTTTTCAATGAATGGACTTGCTCAAAAAAAAGAGAGAAAGAGAAGAGAAGTAGATGTTTCAAAAACAACAACAACAAAAGTTTCTGCCAGGTTTGCTTAGAAGAAAGTAAAGCACAGCAGGTAAACTGGATCACAATGTCTGAACCACCATAAACCAGAAAGATAATTATTTTCAAAGCAAGAAGTCACATTTGTGGTGGGCTGGAAGAACTGGAGTCAGAAAAGAACAGCCTATGACAACATCCATTTCTGTCTTCCAAAAACTGTTGGTGACTTGTACTCATGATGGGGCAACCTCAAAGCAGGTCAGAGTGAGATTTTCATCCCATATTCTGCATGCTGTGATAATACTATGTCAGAGATAGCAAACTGTGGCCTTCCAGATGTAGCAGAAGAATTAATTCTCAGCAGCTTCTGCCAGCATGACCATTAGTGAGAGAAACTTGAAGCTATAAATCAGCAACAGCTGGAGTTTCGTAGGATCCCCAGCCCTGTGCATTTTTTTTAGCAATTTGCAGTTGGGAAAGAATACGTATATGCCATATTTTATGTTTTTCTTTGTAATGCCAGATAAAAGGAGAAAGAAGGTTCAGTAGCTTTCTAGTCCTATTCAGGTATTTCATAAACTTAAAAAATGTACTAAGGAATATTGCATGCTGGCTTCTGTGTTGGATTCAGGCTCATGTGGAAGTCAGTGCACTTACACTAGATCTTTCCAGTATTGTGCTGCACAAGCAGTACTTGTTGAATTTCATCACTAGAATCTGATTCTGGAAGTTGGCTTCTCACTAAACATCCACAATACTCCCAGTGGTATCCACAAGATGGGTGTTTTTTTTAAAAAAAGTCAAGCATGTGTGATTGAAGCTCCACAATGCACATCAAAACCAAGCAGTGCTTCAGTTGCCACCATGACAATTCAATCATAGCTATCTTCTTGACTTTTTTTTTAAAAAAAATCACATTACATACACACTCCTGAATGTCCCCAAAATGACCAGAAAGTGAAGCAAAAGATGCTTTTGTTCTTTTGAAAGTTTTTATTTTTATTCATGCTTCTTTTATAATCCTACAAAGCCATGCTTCAAGGCTGGAGGGAGCTGAGGGCAAGATGATTAGCAATATCCCATACTACTTTCCCATCATTCATTGGCCTGCTCTCCAACCCACCTATCTGCTTGGTTTATTTATCGACCATATTTATATGGCTGCCTATCTCACATGATGTAACTCTGGGTGGCATACAAACAGATCATAAAAAACAATTTTATTTATCCTAAGAGACTATGAATAATGGCACCACCTCCTCAGATCACTATTCCATCACGACTCCCAGGCCTGTTTACACAACCAGGTTTAAAGTTATTTAGTTGTTATCCATAAACTCTTCCACACGTCCATGTTCTTGACAATCTGTTTCACCCGTTCATCCCCCAGTCTGTTCCTAGCTTCTTCACCCACATGTCAATGACCCGTTCCTTGCATGTCTTGTTATCCTATTGCCTCTTTACAATAGGCAATTGAAGGGAGGCTCTGGAATCATTGGACTTTGTGTTTACATGCTATGATCCAGTTTTAGGGGTTGATTCCTCTGTATCAAGAAACATCTGCAACATTTGAGTGTTTTGCCAAAAAGATTAAATGGATATTGTGACAGTTGTTTCACCATTGTCCCCACGCACAGACAGATGCCTGTGTATGTCATATAGCAGACACTCGGAACTCTGATTGTGATTAAGTACAACTTTTTAAAGAATAAATGTACAAATATTCACAGATGTGATGTATGTACCCTGAGTAGCTTCTTTCCTTGAAACAATTGTTTCAGAAAGCCTTTTGGGTACATTATATTTATTTCTCACTTTTACAATTACACTTTTATTTGTGACCTTTTTTTTACAACATCGTGCTGCTGTATCATGAAAGTCAAAGTATAGCTTCAACAAGAACGAAGCAGTCATAATAAAATAGCTCTCCTAGAAATGTTCGTACCAGCAGACTTGCTTGCATTCAGTGGTATATTTACACATCACCTTGTTAAACTAAGCAAACTAACGTATTGGCAGATCACTGCTTAGCTTTCTTCTGAGATCAGGATTTTCTTTTTCAGTTAGCAAAAAATAATACATGAAATACGCCTCTGCTCAGGCAGTTTCTCACATCTGCAGTTTGTCTTCTAGTCATAGATTATTACAGTCATATCTTACACACAAAGCCAGTGTCTTCTCAAGCATACTTGACCATTCTTGTTCTCTCCTTCCCTAGTTGCCCAGGAATATGCAGCCAACCTGGATCAGTGTTTAAGGCTGCCGAGATGGGGAGAAGGCAACAGTAAGCTCAATCTTAGGGGTACTTTCCATTGAAGCTGAAGAAAAAGGCTTTTTGCTGTTTTTGAAGAAAGGACTGGAAATGAGACAAAGGCTATGGGGAAAGTTTGTAGTTTCTATATTTTGACAGGACCTGCAGGCTTAACTCTCCCAAATCACTGGGCAGGTGCTCTCATCCTGAAAACTGGAAAAAGAAATATCCTTCCATGTTAATGACGTCCAGGTCCTGCTTCATATTTCTGCTCCCAGAACCTACTGCTTCCAATACTCAGAGTACTCTTCTGTTGTCCCCATAGAAATAAAAAGTTAGAATCAAATTTTGCTCCTGAATAACAGTTTGGCTCAGAATGATTAGACAGAATCAGACCAAGGGGTTGTTGTATAGCAGAACGTCCTACATTTCTGCCGGAAAAAGAACATTTAAGAAGAGCTACTTTTGCTGCAAGCTAAGCTTCTTATCTAGCAATGTGTATGGCCTTCTACAGAACAGAAAGAAAAAGATTCTTGCTCCAGTGCTATTCCTGAATCCAAATTATGATTCATTGCCCTGGCTTGCATATCATGCTAAATCAGAGTTGAACAATAGTTTGTTAAATTATAAGCGGCTATGTCCATGGAATGTGCAAAGCCAAAACTAAATAAGTCACACTAGATGAGTTCACACAGCATACCGAATCCAGATAAAAGTTTACAGATAGCAACTACTGCATGTTGACAGCATGTTATTCCCAAATAAACTAGTTTACACAATGCAGTAAGACAAAATGTTATTGCATGACAAAGGGTTCAAGTTATTTGCTGGGCTATCTATCTTCAATTGCTTCTTCCTGTCACACAAGATCCAAGAGGGTGGCATGCTTTGGTACCCTTCTATAAAACAATGTCACCTAGCAGGACTCAAGAAATATGCCATATCTGTGGCAGCACCTTTATGATAGCTTGCCCTCTAATAATACAAATATGTCCTCTTTTTGGACCTTAAAATCTGCTAGCTCCAACACAATAAAAAAGTGACTAAATAAGAGAAACCCCATAGGGCTCTGTCTTCTGACTTGTGCCTCTTAACTTCTTCAAAAATCTTTAAAGTTAGGGATGAACTCTTTGATAGCATAATTTTCACACCACCCAAAGTTGTTTAGCTTAACATAGGGGGAGAATAAGAATTTGAAGCAATCTTTGGCATCCTTCAGTCTCGAGAGTCTATGGTATCGTGCTCTGGAAAGAGGTCCTAAAGCAGCATCTGGTGTGGCTAAAAAGGCCAATTCGAGAGTGGCGGTCCCTTCCGCACTGATGGTAGATACACTCTGTCCCCTGTCCAGCCCCCAGATTTCACTGGTTCCGGGACTGCCTCTTTGCCTCAACCTGCCGCACAAGTGTCTCTTCGAATTGAAAAAATAAACAAAACATAAAACATGAAATTATCAAACGCAATTCAGTGTAAGCCAAAGTAAAGTGATGCCTACTGGACATGAGGAAGGAAGGGTTTCCAAATGTTTCTCATAAAGAAATTCAATGGGAAAGTGAACAGAAAATTAAAAGCCACCCCCACTCCCACTGGCTCCCATTGGGCAGTATTCTCTGACTAAAATGAGAAGTGCTGGAGAGCAAAACAGCTTTTTTTTTAATCCCATTTATATCCCGCCCTTCTCCGAAGACTCAGGGCGGCTTACAATCTAAGAAGCAGAAATCAATGTGCTTAGCAATAGCCTTCATTCTATGTATATGCTTGCTTATTAGGGCTTTCGCCCCCCCCCCAGCGGCATTTTTACAAAGTCAGCTTATTGCCCCCAACAATCTGGGTTCTCATTTTACCTACCTTGGAAGGATGGAAGGCTGAGTCAACCTTGAGCCTGGTGGGACTCGAACCTGCACTAATTGCAGGCAGCTTAAGGAGACATTAGCCCACTGCTCCACCAAGGCTCTACAAACAGCTACACAAAAGTGTCAATATTTTAACATGGTTTGCTGACTTAGGGTCCTGTTTACAGGATAATATGAAATCCCGAGTATCTAACTTTCTAAGAGATGACAAAAATGTCTTAATATCAACTACATCTAATGTGGGGGAAAATATTCATCATGCCACTGAGGTTGGTTCACTAAGTGATCTGGGACCAGATTGCTCTTCAGAGGCTGATAGAATGGTCTTCATGTGACAGTTGGGGAAAAAAAACCCTAATAATTATTGATGATTCCTTCCTTCCCATAAATGCAACTTTTTTTTAGTTCTAATTGTTTCTGAATCCTTAACAGGGTGGTAAAAAATTACATGTTACCTAGAGAAGAAAGTCCTTACCATTTCACTCACTTGGTAAGAATGTCTTCTTTTATATAATTGCTATTTATTCTCATATTCAGAAAGGAGATTCTTCCACTGAGCCAGGGTTTTGTGCTCTTTTCCAAGTGCTCTTAAAAGCACAGCAGTAGCCAATTATATATAATCTTGATATATAACATTTATTATTCTTGTTTCATTGCGTTCTTCCAGAAGATCAGCACCTACTGTTACACTAAATCTTGCTGTTGTGATACTGTCTTGGTCAATGAGTGAGTGATGCTGGAAAGTTTGCTGAACAAGCCATTCAATCAATTATTGCTCTCCAAGCTGACCAGTCAATGTTCTTGCCATTCAGTCATTGATCCCTCCACAACTGCACTCAAGCAAATCTTGGAAAACCTAATTAGAAAGAAAAATATACTCAAAAGTTGGGTTGAAACTTAACATTAAGAAAACCAAGATCATGGCATCCGGCCCTCTCAATTCCTGGCAAATAGATGGGGAAGAAATGGAGGTAGTGACAGATTTTATTTTCCTGGGCTCCAAGATCACTGCAGATGGGGACGGTAGCCAAGAAATTAAAAGACGCTTGCTCCTGGGGAGGAAAGCCATGGCAAATCTAGACAGCACACTAAAAAGCAGAGACATCACCCTGCCAACAAAACTGCGTATAGTCAAGGCTATGGTCTTCCCAGTTGCAATGTATGGCAGTGAAAGCTGGACCATAAAAAAGGCTGAGTGCCAAAGAATTGAGGCCTTTGAACTATGGTGCTGGAGAAGACTCCTGCGAGTCACTTGGACTGCAAGTTGATCAAACCGGTCAGTCCTAGAGGAGATCAACCCCGACTGCTCTTTAGAAGGCCAGATCCTGAAGCTAAAACTCAAATACTTTGGCCACCTAATGAGAAGGAAGAACTCACTGGAGAAGAGCCTAATGCTGGGAAAGATTGAGGGCAATAGAAGAAGGGGACGACGGAGAATGAGGTGGCTGGATGGAGTCACTGAAGCAGTAGGCGTGAGCTTAAATGGACTCCAGAAGATGGTAGAGGACAGGAAGGCCTGGAGGAATGTTGTCCATAGGGTTGCGATGAGTCGGACACGACTTCGCAGCTAACAACAACAACTCAATTCACAAGAGATTAAAAGAATTTGCTAGTGATTTGTTTCCATACAAAATACATATATACATGCCACATTGGTCTACTGTAAATACAATGTGACTTCTTAGGAAGCTAGCCAGATTCTTAATGATGAACGGGATGTGAAGAAAGCCTTTCAGAAACTGGTAGGGTGAAAAGAAGCATGATCAAATGAGCAAATAATAATACAGCCAACTTCAGCCAAGCGTTTCATAACGTGACTTCAGCCAAGCATTTCATAACTTGACTTCTGAATTTCTGGAGTTCAGGACATTATGATTGAGCTTTTGAGAGAACTAACTCCATAGTGGATTGAAATGCAGTGGTAGGCTTGCAGAAATGGGGGAAATTTGGAGAGTGGGCAAAATAGTCCCCTAAACAGATGCCACTAAAGATGGTGGTATGTGGGAATGACCAATATAATGGTATGTGAGAATGACCTTGAGAGTTGGGGGAAAGAAATGCTGCCTAGGGAATGGTCAAATAAAGGAGGACATAGCATAATGACCAGAGAAAGAAGCCCAGAAAAGACCATTCTCTAACTTCTCAGGAAACAACAGGAGATTTCAGACTTGAATGATTCTGTTAAGGTAGACTTACAATAAAGTGGGAATCTGGTTATGTTTTCTGTCAGGTTTGGAAAGGCTGATGCATAATAGGCCTCCAGTAGTGACCCATGGGACGCGGTGGCTCAGTGGGTTAGGACGCTGAGCTTGTCGGTCAGAAGGTCGGCAGTTTGGCGGGTCAAATCCCGAGTGCTGCGTAACAGAGTGAGCGCCTGTTACTCGTCCCAGCTTCTGCCAACCTAGCAGTTCGAAAGCACGTAAAAATGCAAGTAGAAAAATAAGGACCACTACGGTGGGAAGGTAACACCGTTCTGTGCACCTTTGGCATCTAGTCATACTAGCCACATGACCATGGAGACGTCCTCAGACAAGTGCTGGCTCTTCGGCTTTGAAACTGAGATGAACACTGGCCCCTAGAGTTGGAAACGACTAGCACGCATGTGCGGGGGAACCTTTACCTTTACCTTTAGTGACCCATAGCAATTTTTTTACCTGAATTATAAATGTATAAACATCCTACTGTCTGGGAATTCTAGAACATGTGCTCATAACATATAAAATTAACAAAAGAGGCATCTGGCCTGGGAATAGGAATTTCCATTATTTTGTTCAGTTAACTACTAGTTCTTCTTTTGTTAGAAATTAATATAAACTTCCGTTGCTACTTTAAAACATGACCTGTAAATCTGTTATGTTCTCTTATTTTTGTATGTACTAATTTTAGATATGCTGCCACTAAGCCAGATAACACAATTTTCTTGTGAAAATGCAGACAGTCATCATTATTTTAAAATAAAGTATTTTAACCTCTTGTCTTAAGAAGAAAGCTAAATAACTGGAGAAAAATCCACTTTGTGAGCACTTTCCCATGAAGAGACAGGTTAAATACCCCTTCCACTACACCAGTGCCCCAATCTTTATTTCCCACCCTACAGCAACAATTTAAAACAAAGGCAACATTAAATGTACTCATGCATTTAATATAATGTGTAGTTTGATCCTTAGGAGAAGGTGGTGCTGGAATGAAACAATGCATTAATGGCTCTCATCTGAAGACTTAGAAAATTGCCGCCTCTTGACACCAAAAATGGAGTCCCCAAGGAGAAACCAGGAATAAGGTTTGTATTTATCCAAGGTGTACAGCTTTTTAAAGTAAGCAAATGTTGGGTGTGGATAAATACTAGATGAATAGTAGATGAATAGAAATTTGGTCTTATTTTTGCATAAAATGCATTGAAAACAAATGAAATCAAATGAAAATGCTTAGTTTTTTTAAAACCTGGCCAGTTGGTGACTTTTTTTTTATTATCCCACTTTTATTATTTTTTATAAATACCTTAAGGAGCAAAATACCTAATACTCCTTTCTCCTCTTATTTGCAACACCGCATGTCTAAATGAACATAACACAAAGATAAAATATTGAGAAAGGAGAAAGGGAGCCATCAAATCATTGTGAGTACACAGGGGGACATTTTCCCCTCAGAGAATATCCAAACTGAATTTGTTTCTTTTCTGGAAAGAGGCCATAAGAGGCTCAGTTAAAAGTTTCCTCCTCATCCTTGAGCCGCCAGAAAAATAAACTGCCATAGCATTTTCTGTCCCCATTGCTGATTACTACCCAGCAGGAAACCAAATAGAGGCTACCAAAACAGGATTCAAAATCACGTGAGAAAATGTGCATAGCGTGTTAAGCAAAGACACTGATTAAACCCTCCAGCTTTGATGTCCCCAATTTATCAATGTCACTAATCAGGAAGAAACCATCTGCCAATTATAACTCTGGTGTGATTGGCAGATAGTTTTGACAGATGGTAGGGTTAACCATCTATCAAAATCAGGTACCTCCCCAAACCCACCAGACATGGCATGGGGGTGGGGGCTGACTTTTAAAGGAGATGATCCCTGGCTTTATTGCACAACTCCTTCAGCCCAACAGTCAGCTGTTTGGCATGCTTATTTTGACATGAGGTTTAGTACTATTTTGAAAGAGAGTTAAAGTCACCCTGAGAACAGCTGATCAACAGGATAGGAAGACTTCTCCAGAATTGCCAATTGCCCTCACCACACAGGCCTACAGACCTGCTTTGCATCTGATTTGTGGGGTGGTAAATGATTAAGTGATAGATTTGCCCAGTTCTTCCTGTTATTGTGGCCCTTCCTTGTCCTATAATCAGCTATATCCAATGTCATTGGGAAGCAATCAGTAACACAACAGACATGTTTTCTCTATCAGGCATGCTTTCACCTAAGGAAGGAAGGAAGGAAGGAAGGAAGGAAGGAAGGAAGGAAGGAAGGAAGGAAGGAAGGAAGGAAGGAAGGAAGGAAGGAAGGAAGGAAGGAAGGAAGGTAGGTCCAGAGGTGAGATGAGCAGCACCAGCCCTAAGTGGCCATTAAGAGTTAGCCTCATCCCATTCCCTACAGATTACCTGACTATCCCACTGTCAGTATATGCAGAGAAAAATGTTGTTGCCCCTCACCTCAAAACTGCCAATGTTTGCTGTCAGCTTAAGGGGAAGATGAAATGTATTGGAGTTTTGTCATTAGTAAATGATTAAGCACACTGACCTCAATTCCTGGGAAGATTCTGGAAAAGATAATCAAACAACAAATCAGCGAACACCTTGATGCGAACAAAGTTATCACTAAAAGCCAACATGGGTTTGTCAAAAACAGATCATGCCAGACAAACCTTATTGCATTCTTTGACCAAGTGACAAAACTAGTGGACCAGAGGAATGCTGTGGATGTAATTTACTTGGACTTCAGTAAGACATTTGATAAAGTAGATCACAACCTACTACTTGATAAGATAGAAAAATGTGGGTTAGATAGCATCACCACCAGATGGATTCGTAGCTGGCTGACAGGCCGTACTCAGCGTGTGGTCCTCAATGGAACTGCATCTACATGGAAGGAAGTGTGTAGTGGGGTGCCCCAGGGCTCTGTTCTGGGCCCAGTGCTCTTCAACATCTTCATCAACGATTTGGATGAGGGGATAGATGGGGAACTCATCAAATTTGCAGATGACACCAAGCTGGCAGGAATAGCCAATACTCCAGAAGATAGGCTTAAAATACAGGAGGATCTGGACAGACTTGATCACTGGGCACTATCTAACAAAATGAAATTCAATTGTGAAAAAAGTAAGGTTCTATATTTAGGCAGGAAAAATCAAATGCACAGGTATAGTATAGGTGGTACCTTGCTCAATAGTAGTAACTGTGAGAGAGATCTCGGAGTCCTAGTGGACAATCACTTCAATATGAGCCAGCAGTGTGCTGCAGCTGACAAAAAAGCCAACACAGTGCTAGGCTGCATTAACAGAGGGATAGAATCAAGATCACGTGAAGTACTAATACCACTTTACAATGCCTTGGTAAGGCCACACCTGGAATACTGCATCCAGTTTTGGTCACCACGAAGTAAAAATGTTGTTGAGACTCTGGAAAGAGTACAGAGAAGAGCAACAAAGATGATTGGGGGACTGGAGGCTAAAACATATAGGGAACGGTTGCTGGAATTGGGTATGTGTAGTTTAACTAAGAGAAGGGTGATGGGTGACATGATAGCAGTGTTCCAATATCTCAGGGGCTGCCACAAAGAAGAGGGAGTCAAGCTATTCTCCAAAGCACCTGAAAGCAGGACAAGAAGCAATGGATGGAAACTATTCAAGGAGAGAAGCAACCTAGAACTAAGGAGAAACTTCCTGACAGTTAGAACAACTAACCAGTGGAACAACATGCCTCCAGAAGTGGTGAATGCTCCAACACTGGAAGTTTTTAAGAAGAGACTGGCCAGCCATTTGTCTGAAATGGTATAGGGTTTCCTGCCTGAGCAGGGGGTTGGACTAGATGATCTCCAAGGTCCCTTCCAACTTATTATTAATTATTAATTATTAATTATTAATTATTAATTATTAATTATTAATTATTAATTATTAATTATTAATTATTAATTATTAATTATTAATTATTAATTATTAATTATTAATTATTAATTATTAATTATTAATTATTAATTATTAATTATTAATTATTAATTATTAATTATTATGATTATTTGCAATTTTGTATTGTTGCTTAATCACCTTGGATTGCCGGGGTATTTTGTCCTTCTTGCAGGCTTACTGGAATTTGTTCTAGAAGCTTCAATGGAGCAAAGCCTACTTCTGATTCTTGTGTCTTTTGTTTAATTAACAAAAAAAGACATAATAATGGTGATGGAAGTTGGGATTATTTTAAAAAAAAATGGACAAAGAGCTTTGAAGAGTCATCTTATCTCCAGAGAAGGAGAAATGGTGAGAAACAAACAAAAGATGGAAGAACAGCTAGGATCTTTGGGGGAAAGACTAGATTGATAACACCACAGATAACATTTTATACTGAACTATTTGAACTTTTTTTTTTTTTGAAGCAAATGCGATAGTTGTTGGAAAAGTGCCTGTCTGATTGAGTGTTATGAGACACAAAGCATATACTTTATTGAGAAACTTAACTGCCTCACAATTCAGCTTTGCAGAACTGGTAAAAATAATATTTGGCATACAAACCATGCCTGCTTCAGGATTTCATTTTAGGTTTCATAACTGCAAGCAAAAAGAAAAAGAGTCAATTCCAGCATATGCAGCTGAACTTTAAAAGATGTGTAAACGTGGCATATTTGGTGAAAGGTTGAATGATGCATTGAGAAATCAGTTTGTGGGATTCTGCAAGAAAATATTCAAAAAGGATTTTTATCAAAGGTAAATGTAATGTTTAAAATAACATTTAAAGTGGATGAAGCTAAAAAGGATAGAACACTCAGGTTCTGTGGGGATTTTAGAGTTACTAACCGTACATTATTAGAAGTTAAGCAATATTTTGTGCCTAAAATTGAAAACATTTTGCTAACCTTGATAGAATACAACATTTTAGCAAAATAAACTTAACAGATGTTTGTTTATAGATGAAAGTGGAAGAAGATTCTAAGGTTCATCTCACCATAAACATACACACCAATGGCTATGTTGTTGTAACAGGCATGATTTAGAAATGGCATTTATATTAGTGTTTTGAGAGACATCTGTGGATTAAGTGCACCATGGCTTCCTGTTTAGATGACATAAAAGTCCCTGGAGTTAATGATAAGGTGCATCTGCAAAACATCAAGATAGGAATGCAGAAACTGGTAGACAATGTCATCAGAGCACATTGGTACAAATGTGAGTTCCTTAAAGTTAGAATTAAGTATTACAGCCACACCATTGAGGCATAAGGACTAAGCAGGTGTATAGAAAAGAACCAAACAGGAATGAATGCCCCAAAGCCATAAAACATGTCACAGCTATGATCCTTTTAGGAACAGATCATTATTATAACAGATTATGGTCAAATGTATATACTGTGTTGAACACTTAAGGACAAGAGGAGAAGGAATGAGAGTGGACAAAATGGAAGCAGAGAAAATGGTAACATCAAACACAAAACTCAAATTTATATTTACCAATGAAATTAGTTTGTAATGCCTCACAAGGCATTGGCACGGTTATGTCATATGTCAGGAAAGATTAGAGTGATTGTCCAATAGCTTTTGTGTTGTTTGCTCACAGATGCGAAGGAAATTATTTCTAAATTATTTCCTGTCTAAATAGACAGGAAAGTACAGAGATGGTTTGGGAATTTACCATTTCAACCTGCACTTATACAAAATTTAGTTTACTCTCCTGATCGACCATTAGCCACTACCATCTTTCTTCAGTCCTCCAAAATGAGTCCACTTACAGTACTAATCAAATGAAGTATTAGGCTTTGTTGCTTTGGTACTGATACAGAGTAGAGCTGTACAGGAGATGTGCAGACAGATTATCTCATTTTACTATTATTATTTATCATCAAATTTATTTGCCTCTCATCTCGCAGTTCATCTCTGAGTGGCATTTACCTAAACAGAGTGAACAATTTAAAAAATCCACATCAAAAGGAGAGTCTATTGACATTTTTCTCCCCAAAACTGAAAATTTTCCATCACAGAGAAACAAGGAGAATACTATCTCAAATATACACAAGTCCAGCAATCCAAAATATCTGAAACTCATATAAAGGTTTTTCAGCACTGTGATGCCTACTTGACACTTGCATTATGTGTGGTGATTGAAAGCGATCAGATTTTCCAAGCTGAGAGGTTGAGTGCTGGACCTACATGATGGAACACACCTTGGAATAGTAAAGATAGAATTAAAAAAGCTTGCAATCAGTTCTCCAGGTTGCCAGCATGTTCAAAAGATGCCAAAACCAATACCAATTCACTATGGGAATAGCCTGTGATATAATGGCAGGCATAGTCATATTTTTCTTCTTAAGTTGACAATGCACAGCAAACACAAGGTGAGTCAAATCTGTTTTAGTTTGCCATTATGTCAGTGACTGGGATACAGGCAACAGAGACAGCACCATGATGCCTATTTGACAGTTGGCAATGGGGATAGCACATTTCATGTTGGGTTAGTGCTCTGTTAAGTTAATATTACAACAAGCCAACAGTGGGGGGAAGCCCCTGTGTTAATCGTTGGTCCAGCTTAATAGAACATGGCTGCTGCAGGTCTGCTACTTAAACAAACAAATCACCAAAAAAGGATGTTCAAAAACAGGTGTATACATTCGAGAGAACCATATTCAAAGATAATATAAATTATCATCTTCTCAGTACATCTGAGATACCTTTACTTTGAAAATTGTTCAAGAGAAACCCGCATATTACAATAACCTGGAAACAGACCTTGGTAATATTTATATATACACACTGGGAACATGCCAATTCTTGCAAATGATTGTTTTAAAAAAAAAAAACAAAAAAACCACAAAATCTTATTTGACCCATTGAGAAGCATCTGACTACTTGCAAACAAAAAACAAAATAGATTACCCAAAAAGGAAGGCAAAGGAGACCATATGTAAATATAGACTTGCAAGGAATTATTATACCTGAAATAAAAATGTCATAGTTAGCATCCTTGTGAAGAAGACTGTAATCAGCTGTTCTGAATGCTCCTCTAGTCTGGTACTTAATTGCTCAGCAACCACAAGAAGAGCCTTGCTGTTTCTTTTTATGGGTATTCACTTGGTCTGAGGACCCCCATCAAACAGAAAATGCTTTCAACTAGAGGACTAGCCTCCATGAAATAAGACCTCTTCCACATCACCATTTTCCTTACCAGCATTTTCAGAAGCACCTTGTAGATGATCTGCGAGGTGGAGAACTAGGAATGAAGAATTATTACTCTACCCCAAACTCCTACAGTTCCTGCAATGATAAAAATTTCCATCACCTCCACCCTTTGTAAAATGGAAAGGAAAAGGATGTCCAAGTTCCAAATGCTTTATACCAGGTACAAGCAGCCTTATGGAAGCCTTCAATGTTTTTATAAAAAAAAATAGCAACCCACAGCTGCCAAATGTTGCAGCTACCAGGAAGGATCTGCTGCCCCTGCCTAGGTTCTTGCAGCCATTTTTGCCTTGACTGACACATTCCCAAGGGCTTCCAGCATCTCCTGATTGCATGGACACACTCAGCTCTATTGCTGCTGCCATGCTGCAAGCCATTAACCAGTTGATTGGCATGCCAGCTATTATTTTGTAGCCTGCAATTATTTTTAAGCTACTACTCCATCTCTTTGCCCTCTACAAGGTGTAGACGTTTTTACCCAGTGATTGTGCTCAAGTAAAGGCAACAACTGACAGAATATTTACTGATCTCATTCATGCTTCCTTCTTCTCTAGTCTGGTCTACTGAGCAGAACCTCCAAAGTCATCAAGTTAACACGTAACTTTACCTTGGGGTAAGATGGATGGCCTATAAATTTATTTATTTAATTAATTAATTGATCTTATAGGACCTTATTGGTTCACCTTGCCAACAGGACAGATGAGGCAAGCAGTCCCTCTTATGAGGAAAGAGAGCTACAGTGCCTAACCCCTTTCTAAGCTTCTAATTTTGCAAAAGTTTCAATTGCTACCCCAAAATAAACCAATTCCAACACAATTGATGTCACAGCTCCTTTCAAACAGGAAAATGTTTGTGTGACCTTTAGAAAACAGACTCATTACAATACAGTATAGACAACCTGAGTTCCTCTTCTTTTTCATATGCCTTTGTTTAACTTCTATTACTCATCATAGGGCTCTGCAGAAAAGTCAAGTTCTTCAAGTGATTTGTCACCTTTTTAGAAAAGTAGGGAAGTGGCTAATTTTATTTTTATTCATGAGCATGCTACGTAGGTATCTTTTTGTTTCTATCTCCAGAGAAGGAAGTGCTAAATTTTAGCAATAATATTTTAAAAGACAACATTTTAGCCATAAAGTTCTGCTGTTCAGACAAATGTACATTCCCTATTCCTTCTTCAGCTACCAGGGCCTTGGATGCTTACAGGAAAAAAGAAGTATCCCAAATGATCCACAAAGCCACAAAGCCTTATTCCCTCCTCAAACCTCTTCTGTATTTTTGGGGGGTTTGTTTTCTTTCTCCTATGGTATGTTTAAAAATAAACTGAAAGCCAGACTATATTAGGCATGTGAAGGGGCCATCGCTCACTAAATATCCCTCACAATTTTTGCTCCTCTTTCTGTGAGGCATCAAAATCTCTTTAAGGACTTTATTGTCTCAGCAGACGCATAACCATTCCTCACAGGTGGAAAACACTGTGTTGAGAGATAATTAGGACAGTTATTGGTCCTGACTTCTCTTTAGTTTTTTGCTACTGGTGGTATCGTGCTAGGACTGAAACCCTCTCTGAAGAGAAAAGCTAATGTTGTTTATGTCACATTGAGTGATTTATGGGTACTGCAAGTACTGCTTTGGATGACAAAAGTGGGATTAATATTATTTGATAAGATGCAATTCAGGCTTAAAATATGCATGCTATTCTCGCCCTGTGCTGTAAATATTTTTGAATCATGCCACAACTGGTTTATGAAGCTTGATAACTTGACCCCAATTTATATGCAGAGAACTGTCACTTTAAACATACTATTCTAGAACTTCAGCCTGACTAATAAACTTTTCTAGCATTGTATGTCTCCTGTTCCAGACTGAAGATTATATGTAGTAAAATATTGTTTTAAAAGACTGTTTGCCATACCCACAACATGAAAATAAATTTTAATTCTGAAAACAGTTTAAATTATGAAGGAGTTCTGGTCATACTTTTTTTTTATGCCTCTGTCAATATAAAGTTTTATTGGATCATCATTCTGGTTTGGTTAAAGACCCATTTGAGCAACACAGGGAATCTGAATTTTAGAGGTAACTGCAAGAAAGGGGAAGAGAGAGAAACATCAAGTACAGAGTTCAGGTTCAAGACTTGATGTGATAAAAAAAGGAAAAACAGAGAATAACTAAAACTTACTGAAATGTCTATAAATGTCTAGTTTTAAGCCCCAAACTCCTACAACAGGTAGTTCTCCTGCTGTTTAGCACCATTTCATATAGAAATCTAGAGTTTTTACCCTTCCTTTCTCACATGGGCCAATTCCTCGCTCACTCACTCTTTTTTATAACTCATCCCAGTTTGCAGGATTTCTGCTTAGAAGCCCTTAAATCTATTTTTGAATCTGTACATGTATGCATATTTGTCTGCTTGTTCTCTTCATTCCCGCAGTGATCATGCTGAGTCAAACTAAGGAGATCAAGATATAGGTGGTTTTATAGGCCCATCCTACACATTGTGATGGTTTTCTGTGTTTCTAAAAGATGTGGTAGCTGTTGTGATCCATGCTTTTGGATTTGAAGCTTATAAATGCACCTGCACCTTTCAAATGCACATTCTTCTCCTGGCAATCTCTTTTATGGCAATTCCAATGACAAAAAATAGTTACTGTAGATGATGCAGTGAACAGCATGAACCTGGGAGACCAAACTAGAGAACATAATAGTTAATTGTCTTTTGTAAACAAGCTGTGGTTCAGTCTCTGTTGCTAGGCCTCCAGGTTCAATTGTGTGCCTCCAATTTTCTCTCATTCTCTCCTCTCGCAGCTGCAACTGGAAAATGGGGGGAAAGGGGAACAAGAGAAACAGAGATCAGAAAAGAGACAGAGTGAACCGTTCCCCACTTCTGAGTTGAAGTGCTCTTCACTCATCATTGAGTCAGCAGAAAATATACAAGCATGAAAGGATCTCCATCCTACCTTTATCTTTCTGTTCCCAGTCACTGCCAGTCAACTATCTTCCCACCAAAGTAGATGATAAAGCCTAACAGATTTTATGTACCTTGAGGCTGTTCTTGGATGATGTCAAAACAAGAGGAAATAATACCGATATGGGTAAAGAAGACTAAACATTTCTCATTCTTGAATGGAGACAAAATGAAGGCAATGTCATGAGGACATAGCAGAAAAAAGATGCTGAAAGGGCATATTTGCAGCACAATTGATGCAAGTGGGAAAGGCCCAACAACTCAAAAATTCTGTTGTTGTCTTAATATAAGTCTGTGTTTTGCCCCGTTTTACAACAATTCTTGCCACAGTGTTAAGTGAATCACTGCACTTGTTAAATTAATAACACAGTTGTTAAATGAATCTGGCTTCCCCACTGAATTTGCTTGTCAGAAGGTTGCAAAAAGGGATCACATGACCTCGTGACTCTGCAACTGTCATGAGTCAGTTGCCAAGCATCTGAATTTTGTTCATGTGACCATGGGGATGCTGCAAAGGTTGTAAGTGTGAAAAACCATCACAGGTCACTTTTTTAGGGAATTGGTGAGCATTTTGCACGTACATGTGGGCACAGGTAAGAGAAAAAACACCCCAAATGAAAACAAAAAAATAATGATATAGGCAGCATGTTTATAAAATATTTCAAAGTGATAGGCAATTACTTTTTAGATGTATGTTTTTCCTATTTCCTAATATACCGTATTTTCTGGCGTATAAGATGACTTTTTAACCCATGAAAATCATCTCAAAAGTTGGGGGGTCGTCTTATACGCCCAGTCGTCTTATACGCCAGAAAATCAGCGAGCCCGGGAAGGCACGCCCTCCCCTCTCACTGTGGAGGAAGCAGGGCAGGCTGGCGTCTGGCGGGAGCCGGCAGGGCAGTCCTGCGCACACGCGCGCATGCGCAGGACTGCCCTGCGGGCTCCCGCCCGACGCTCTTCCCTCTTGAGGCAGCATCACTCCCCGGCTCCTAAGGAGTCCTCGGGGATGCTGCCTCAAGAGGAAGAGCGTCAGGCGGGAGCCGGCAGGACCCAAGAGTAAAATAACGGCCCTGCTAAGATCTCTATCTGTCTTGTGCACACATATTGGATATATATTAATGCTTTGATTATGATTTAGTTGGCATACATAACATTGGATCTTGCTGGCCAGACCGAAAATCCATTCAACCTGTTTGTATTTCTCTTGGCGTTTACCATATGCCGAAAAGTTCCAAATTTAGTTATTTTTCTACTGCGATTCCAAATCTTGGAAGAAACGTTTTCCGGCTCTTGGCTGTGAAAGGAACAGAAGCTACCACTTCCTGTGCTAACTTTCTAATGCTGATTAGCTTTCCTGGAGAAGCAAACCTTCCGTTCCAGCAAGATCACTACGGAGCGGGTTAGAAGACAAGACTCCAGCAACAGCTAGACCCTTCCAAAGATCCGCCTAGATCCCGCCGACAATATTATTTTCCGGGTACACCCAAATTCCCTTTTAGCACTGGGGAGTGGAGGGTGGGAAGAGATCATCGCTACTTTCTTCCTCCACTGTCTCCCTAACGCCTTCCCGCAGCTCCTCCCAATAATTCCCTTCCCCCAGGCTTACCCTACAAGTACATAATGTCCCGGGCAGCTGTAAATATCATGAATCATGGCTAGGAGGTGAGTGAGAGATAGAAAATAAGACGAAAGCGTCCCTTCCCCTTTCCCCCCCCCACCCGATCCACCTCGTCTCCAAAGCCGAGGAGGAGCCGCCCTCCCTAACCAGAACGCGCAGCCACCTGTGGAATCCCTGGAGCAGCTCACAATGGAAGAGAAGGAAGGCGCCACCTCTTTGGGCGTCACTGGGTCCTGATTTGTCCATCGGACACAGGAAATTGATCACTGCCTCTACTTCCGTCGCTATCCTGAAACCGAGAGTCGTACGAACAATCTCCCTTTAATTTGTTTATCCGAAGCGGAAATGAAAGCGGAGGGCCTGTTGGGATGTTGCGTGAGATTCATTTGGATGGTGGAGCTCAGGCTCGAAACTGCAGGCAGTGACGCCTTTCTTCAAAAACCTCAAGAGGGAAGAGCGTCGGGTGGGAGCCGGCAGGACCCGACGCTCTTCCCTCTTGAGGCAGCATCCCCGAGGACTCCTTAGGAGCCGGGGAGCGATGCTGCCTCAAGAGGGAAGAGCGTCGGGCGGGAGCCGGCAGGACCCGACGCTCTTCCCTCTTGAGGCAGCATCCCCGAGGACTCCTTAGGAGCTGGGGAGCGATGCTGCCTCAAGAGGGAAGAGCGTCAGGCGGGAGCCGGCAGGGCAGTCCTGCATACGCGCGCACTCCCCGGCTAAGGAGTGCTCCTTAACAGCTGGGGAGCACACGCGTGCGCAGGACTGCCCTACCGGCTCCCGCCAGACACCAGCCTGCCCTGCTTCCTCCACAGTGAGAGGGGAGGGCGTGCCTTCCCGGGCTCGCTGATTTTCCGGCGTATAAGACGAAAAATCTTGAAAATCATCTCAAAAGTTGGGGGGTCATCTTATACGCCCAGTCGTCTTATACGCCGGAAAATACGGTAGTTATATGGTGATCTTTTCTATGAATTCAGAGTAATGTGGCTTGATGGAGAAATCTTAAATAAGCATGTGAACTGTCTTCACATGCTGTCCTCTAATCACGTGCTCTCCTTCAATATGCCTGCAGATGAGATATATTGTCAGGAGTGAAAGACCAGCTCCACATCAGAATGGTCCAATGAAATAAATTTATCGCTAAAAAGCCCATGCACAGGAATCTTCTCAAGTAACAGTTAGCACCTGCTTGGAATTAGATAAGGGTCAATGTAATGCGGGGGAGGGTTTGGACTTAGTCCACTCTGCCTATGTAAGGATTCTAGGCTGATTCCTCTTTTAACTCCACCCACAGATTCTACCACTCCTTCTCCTCCACAAACTTAGTGCAAAAGTATTAATGGACACAAATTTAACATCAGGATTCAAGCAAGGACAAAAAAATATCAGAGTATTTCAACCTTCCAAGAGCCGATAGCTGATAGCACAGAAGGCAGACCTGAAAAATGAGAGTTTGGGAAAAACTGTCATAGCACCATTTAGTGAGAAATTGTTGATCTCACATACATCAACAGGTTTCAGACAATTTCCACAAACCTAATGGGTTTTTAATACATTATAACTGTTAATTGATAAACTCTAGTATTCTGTTTTACATGTAGCCTATATCTAAATTACCAGCCTTTTTTCTCCTCTCCTTTCCACATCTCACCCCAATTTAAGCCCTCTAGCAGTCTATCTATTCTATGCATTTTATGCTTTTTAATAACATTTGTTAATTAGAGAAAGTGCTATCAGACCTCTGGGTTTGGGGGTGGTTGTTTGTTTTTTCTTTGTTTTTGCTCCCTTTTTCAAGTAGGCCTTTTCAGTAGGATCCTATTTCAAGAAGCAAACTGCTACTTTCAAGCAAAATCTTCCTTTATACACTAATACATTTGCAACATGAGGCACAAGTCATATTTTATGTTGTAGGCAGTATACATTTTTTTCTGTGATACAGGCTGGATACTTTTGCAGAAATAAGAAAAGCAGCTCCTGATCCTTTTGTGACTGTATTCAATTTGCAGTTGTGAGATTGTTTTTTCAAGTTTGCATTATTTTACAGTGTGTAGCAGAATAATATAACTTCCAGAAATTCAGCTCTTAATGAGATTTCCAGAATCATTCCAAACAGTATGTAGGCAGCTGCTTCAAAAGAGTCAGTTGCTGCCTGCAAGAACTAGGAATATATCTTTGTCTATTTAAAGAAAAGTTGGACCATAAGAAAGGCTGAGCGCCAAAGAATTGAGGCCTTTGAACTCTGGTGCTGGAGAAGACTCCTGCGAGTCCCTTGGACCGCAAGGCGATCAAACCGGTCAGTCCTAGAGGAGATCAATCCTGACTGCTCTTTAGAAGGCCAGATCCTGAAGCTAAAACTCAAGTACTTTGGCCACCTAATGAGAAGGAAGGACTCACTGGAGAAGAGCCTAATGCTGGGAAAGATTGAGGGCAAGAGAAGAAGGGGACGACAGAGAATGAGGTGGCTGGATGGAGTCACTGAAGCAGTAGGCGTGAGCTTAAATGGACTCCAGAAGATGGTAGAGGACAGGAAGGCCTGGAGGAATGTTGTCCATAGGGTCGCGATGGGTCGGACATGACTTCGCAGCTAACAACAACAATTTAAAGAAAAAATAGTCAGTCAGTCAGTCAGTCAGTCAGCCAGATGGATTTGATATTTTTGTTTTTTGTCCACCTATCAAGTCCTTCCCAATGTTGTTTGATAGTGGTTACAGTTTGTAAGCTGCTCCAAATAAAGCTGCCTTTTGCAATTGACTGGTGGTGATTTTGTCAGTGCTGATGGTGTTCACATGGTGCTTCAGATATTTTGAGATTGCATCCAGGGCATCTATTGCTATTGGTGTTATCCTTGCTTTTTTGCCACAATCATTCTACTTCTATTTGCAGGTTTCTGTGTTTCCCTAAACGGTTTGTGCACACAAGCTTTATTTCTTTGACTGAAAGTATGATCACTGTAAACATCAACGGCGAGGAAGGACCTAGAGCAGGGTTAATCAAAATGATCAATATTGCCCAACCAATGGTGATGGCTGTTATTATTATTTTTATTCAGACTACAATTTGTTAAAGTAGTATTTATTATTTTCATGAGACAAATGTTTGAGGAGTGTCAGTGAACAACCTGAAACTTTATGACGGGGTCAATGAGTTGAAGAGTGTGGGGACCCCTGACCTAAACTGGTATTCAACTCCAAGAACCAGCAAATACCTAAGAGCGCCAGAGAAGACAGTCTGACAATTCAATTTGCCCATATGGAAAGTCAGAGAAAAGAGCAAATATGCAAAGAGATCCCGCCACAGATGTCCCAGATTTGGCCCTGCAGGCAGATATTTAATTTACCTGGAAATACTAGAGTGAACTGCAGCTACACTTGGTTGAATTGAAAAATGCCTGTAGGGAGATACATGAGTTCCAAAGTAATGCTGAGAAACCTTTGCTATCCTGGAAGCTTCAGAGGTGGATGCCCTTGAATTTTATTCTGACACTGATATTACTGCAGAATGCAACTCCATTCAGAGCTGAGAGTTGCCAGCAAATTATGCTAGCTCACATATCTTTATTGGTTGCCTATTGTGTTCCTGGAACTATTAAAGGAACTTCTCTTTAGCTGGCAAATCTCAGGGTCTATATAAATTTAATTAAGACCTTCTCATAGCTTACCAGCTCTTAAATTTGTGAATGTTAAATTAATGAGCAAAAATTCTGGCATAAGAGTATGTTGAGAGAGATACTAGTCCCAAGCTGGACTTCTCCAAGGACATTTAATCAAACAAAGATGATTAGGGGACTGAAGGCTAAAACATTTAAGGAACAGTTGCTGGAATTGGGTATGTGTAGTTTAATGAAGAGAAGGGTGAGGGGTGACATGATAGCAGTGTTCCAATATCTCAGGGGCTGCCACAAAGAAGAGGGAGTCAAACTATTATCTAAAGCAACTGAAGGCAAGACAAACAATTACAAATGGAAACTAACCAAAAAGAGAAGCAACCCAGAACTAAGGAGAAACTTCCTGACAGAATAATTAACCAGTGGAACAACCTGCCTCCAGAAGCGGTGAATGCTCCAACACTGGAAGTTTTTAAGAAGTTTTTAAGAAGAGACTGGACAGCCATTTGTCTGAAATGGTATAGGGTTTCCTGCCTGAGCAGGGGGTTGGACTAGATGACCTCCAAGGTCCCTTCCAACTTTTTGATTATGATTATGATTATGATTATGATTATGATTATGATTGTGATTGTGATTGTGATTGTGATTGTGATTGTGATTGTGATTGTGATTATGATTATGATTAATCATCGCACAGTCAGCCAGATGTTCAGACTGGATTTGGCATTTTTGTCTACCTATTGAGTCCTTACCAAGGACCTGGGATAGGCAGATGTGGATGTTTGATGGTATTATAGATATCGTTGCAGGATGGAAGCAGTTCCTAGTAAGGCCGCCTTTTGCAATTGACTAATGGCAAATTTGTCAATGCCAATGGTGTTCAAGTAGTGCTCCAGTTGTTTTGGGATTGCACCCAAGGCACCTGTTACTATTGGTACTACCCTTGCTTGCCTTTGCCACAGTCTTTCTATTTCTGTTTGTAGGTCTTTGTATTTTATTATCTTCTCCAGTTCTTTTTCATCTATTCTGCTGTCTCCAGGCACTGCCACATCCACTATCCAGACTTTTTTGTCTTTCTTATCGATAATTGTTAAGTCCGGGGTGTTATGTTGCAGGTGCTTGTCTGTTTGAATTCTGAAGTCCCAGAGCAGTTTAACTTTATCATTTTCCAAGACTTACTCTATTTTATGATCCCACCAGTTACAGGCAATTGATATTTCTTGCAGATCTTCCAATGCACCATTGTTGCTACTTTGTCACGCCACTGCTTGTAGTCAGTCTGTGCGATCTTCTTGCAGCAGCTTACCAGGTGGTCCACTGTTTCTTCAGCTTCTTTGCATAGGCGGCACTTACTGTCTGTTGCTGTCTTCTTAATTTTGACTTTGTATGCATTTGTCCTTAAGCCTTGGTCTTGTGCAACCAGAATTAGTCCCTCGGTCTTTTTCTTCAACTTTCCTACTCTTAGCCATTGCCAGGTCTTGTTATTATCTGCTTGCCCAACTATTTTTTAATGTACTGGCCATGTAGTGCTTTGTGTTCCCATGCCCCTATTCTGTTCTTCATTTGGTCTTTCTTGTAGACCAGTTTGGTCTCTCCAGTAGTCAGTAAGCCTTCCTGATATAGTAATTTCAGTGCATCTTCATCATTGTTCTTCAGATATTCTTCCAAAGCCATTTTTACTTCTTCAACCATCTGATATACTTGCAGCATTACTATTATTGTTGTTGTTGTTGTTTGACTGATGGCTATTATTTAGTATAGGTTGCTCTCATGTACTGATTGAAAATATAATTTTTCCACTATTCATTTAAAAGCAAACTAGGTCAGACTGGTGAGGATACTTTCCCTTCCCTTAAATGTTATCATCTGGTGAAACTTCATAGATGTTCTTTTTCCATGGCTCCCTGATCTTTTAAAACAGCCTCCCCCACCACTGAGATTTGTAGGGATTGGGCGTCCTGTTAACTTTTCAGAGGGTTGTGAAGACCTGGCTCTTCTCCCAGTTATTGGGAAGAGTGGACGTAAGTCCAGCAAATGTAGAGTTAAGACTTTTCCAAAGCCCCTCCTTCTATGAGGCAGATAAAACTAGATGCAGCTCTGAAAATGTCATTTTAACTAAAAAAAGGCTATTTTGCTAGAAATAATTATCCTCAGGTATTTGATAAAGTCATCACAGAATATAAATCCTAAGTTTTAACCTACATTTGTAAAAAATATTCTTAGACCAACAGCTTGTGCTACAGGTTTTCAGGTGTTGAACGATCACCACAGCCAGTCCATCCTTAGTCTCAGAAAATCTTTGGGTGATTTTGAACACATCTCTTTCTCTCACTCTGTTATATCACACACTACTGTTGAGGGACAAAACTGGGAGGATGGAATGCTATGATCACTCCACTGAGTTCCTGAAGGAAAGGCAGAGTATAAATCTAATAAATAAATGAACATCACCAAAGAACTCACTTGAAACCAATGGATCACTAATGGATTTTTCTCATTTTTCAGATTTGCCAATAACTGTTGATTGCATCTATTAGCAATATATAGGAGAGTGATGCTTTGGTGGCTGGAATGCACTACATTAATTATTGGGGTATATGATCCTAAAAAGATGATTGTCTGAAGACAGATCATATCCCTACATCTGTTAAAAGTTGTTGGGGAGAAAAGGCTGGGCTACGCAGATGGCCAGATACCACTAGATAAGCTTGTAGAAAGCCATATACAAGATGTGTGAGGTAAAGACTAAATAACAGGGATTATGGGTTTGCAAGTGCCCTGCAATCCAATTTGAACTATTGATTGATTCAACAAGTTAGATTTTATTCAAATTGTTAATTTGAATAACAGATTGATTCCATGTATATTGCTGATTCAATTGAGAAAAGGCATGCTTATGCATGATCAAACACACATTGATCATCAAACTGATCTGAAAGCCCTAGAACCTATATGTCACATTGAATTGGTTTGGTGATTTTGTTTGCAGATTAGTTTCATTTGAGTGATCTGACTAAATTGCCTTCAAATCAAAATTTCAAGCTGAATTTTCACATCACCCTATCAGCAACATCAACAATCCATTTGTTTACAGAATGCTGGGGGTCAGGGAGTTAATATTTGTTATAATCACACTCTAAAGAAAACCCTTTGGAAAAAGAGTATGTCTAAACAGCTCTATTTCTAATTACTGATTCCCTTCCATTCTCCTTTCTCTGTTTGTTCAAGAATTCTCTCAGGGTCATCTCTGGCTTAATAACTAAAATTCACTGAATTTCTTTGTTACTCATTCAGAAGCCTGTGTGTAAATAAATATGTGCTTCATTAGTCATCTGAAAATATGTCATGTGGAAAATGCAATTGTGTGTTTATTTAAATCTTGATGCGGTTCTATCCATATTTGTCATTCCTTTCTGATGGAATATGCCAGAGGTCTTCAAACTTGGCCCTTTTATGACTTGTGGACTTCAACTCCCAGAATTCCTCAGCCAGGTATGCTGGCTAAGAAATTCTGGGAGTTGAAGTCCATAAGTCATAAATGGGCCAAGTTTGAAGACCCTTGGAATATGCCATGTGCTTGTAACCAAAACTAAATTATTTTGAGGAAAGGAGAAGCAGAAAACTAAAACTTCTTTCTATGATAATCAAAAGGTACAACACCACTCCTATACCACACGCAGTGAGTCAACATTTGCACAAGCAATCAAAGAGGTGCTTCTATGCAGTATTACAAGATCTGCTAATTATTACATTCTTTGGGAAAAGAATATAATTTTATTTGGTCTCACTGTGGCTTCCTCTCAGGTTTTACTCTAAAGCTCAAAGACAAAGGCTACACCACTTGGAGTACATATGTTGCAACATGATTAGAGGATGAAAAGCAAAGTTAGATGCATTTATTTGGGGCAGGGGTAGGCAACCATGGCTCTTTTATGACTCGTGGACTTCAACTCCCAGAATTCCTGGCTGGCTTAGGAATTCTGGGAGCTGAAGTCCACGAGACATAAAAAAGCCATGTTTGCCTACCCCTGGTTTTGGGGTGGGAAACTTGTTCAATCAATGAAGAACAGCACCAAAACACAAACAAAATTGATATGAATACTATATTGGGTACATCAGCTGCCAGTTGGTGATCTTGTGATTTAAACGGTTAGCCCAATAAATCCACCCCAAACAGTTGTAGATTGAGATTGATTGTTAGTGGTGATTAACTGTAATGGAATTAATTATCATTTTTCTGGCAAATCAACAGTTTCTGCCGCTTCCTTAACCTTGGGGGAGTCACTTTGGTTTTTGTTGGGGGGTAGTGGTCATGTTTTATAATTAATTCATCTTAGCTTGCAGAAGTAATAACTAAAACATATTCCACTTATAGATTTACAGGTCTTTTTTTTACAAACTAATTAATAGTTTTCTAGTGAGGAGTCATTCTCATTAAGTTTCATGATAGATAACAAAGTTTATTACAGCTGATCTCTTTTTCCACCTGTCCCAGTTTTTTGCTTCTTGTTAAAATGCTGCTGTTAACATAGTGGAAATTGATCCATATGTCAACGCTGACTCAGTGTTTTAAACGGCAATCTTGCTGTCACAGATACACCAAGGGCATTTTGTTCAATGTGGGGAATGCACAATATATGATTTATTTATTTATTTATTTATTTATTTGTTTGTTTGTTTGTTTGTTTGTTTGTTTAAAATATTTACATAGCCATCCATCTTATATTGAACTCTGGATGGCTCACAATCAACAATTAAACAGGCAGCACAGTGCTGCAGAGGCTTAAGGACACTGGATCTGCTGATCAGAAATAGTCGACACTCCATGTGTTCAAGCCCCAGTAGCACCACAGGAAGGGTGAGTTCCCATCACTCACTTCTAACTCCTGCCCTGCCCACCCAGAAGTTCGAAAGCACTATTGCGAATAAATAACAAAATAACAGAATAACAGAGTTGGAAGGGACCTTGGAGGTCTTCTAGTCCAACCCCCTACTCAAGCAGGAAAGCCTACAACATTTCAGACAAATGGTTGTTCAATCTCTTCTTAAAAATCTGCAGTGTTGGAACACCCACAACTTCACGTTGAGGCAAGTTTTTCCAATGATTAATTGTTCTGTCAGGAAGTTTCTCCTTAGGTCTAGGTTGCTTCTCTTCTTGATTAGTTTCCACCCTTTGCTTCTTGGCCTGCCTTCAGGCGCTTTGGAGAATAAGTTGACACCCTCTTCTTTGTGGCAGCCCCTCAAATATTGGAACACTGCTATCATATTACCCCTAGTCCTTCTTTTTATTAAACTGTTGCTGTTAGTTGCGAAGTTGTGTCCGACCCATCATGACCCCATGGACAAAGTTCCTCCAGGCCTTCCTGTCCTCTACCATCTTCTGGAGTCCATTTAGGCTCACGCCTACTGCTTCAGTGACTCCATCCAGCCACCTCATTCTCTGTCATCTCATTCTTCTCTTGCCCTCAACCTTTCCCAGCATTAGGCTCTTCTCCAGTGAGTCCTTCCTTCTCATTAGGTGGCCAAAGTATTTGAGTTTTAGCTTCAGGATCTGGCCTTCTAAAGAGCAGTCAGGGTTGATCTCCTCTTTATTAAACTAGACATACCCAATTCCTACAACTGTTCTTCATATGTTTTAGCCTCCCGTCCCCTATTCACCTTTGTTGCTCTTCTCTGCATTATTTCTAGAGTTTAAACATCTTTTTTATATTGTGGTAATCAAAACTGGATGCAATGGACACCATCCAGTGAGAAAGGCTCGCTGTGTGCAGAAAATGGGAGTCAGCGCTGGACCTGCCTGGACATGAGGCAAGATCAGGGAAGAGGCCCCAGAAGAGGTTACCAATCCAAACACCGATAGCCAGCTAGTGTAAGCTAGTTTGCCCCCATTGATGCACCATGGATAAGCGTGCAGGCGTGAAACCAAACAAAATAGCAATTAGGCTGTCAGGACTATTCAGTAAGGTATATATCTCCCTGACAAATGTATGCTATATGAAATAAATAAACAATTAAACAATTAAAATAAATAAACAATTAAACAATTAAACCTTCATCAATAATAAAACATAATACATATGTCTATCAAAACCATAAACAATATCACCTACATATGATCTGAAAGCCCTTTAGTCGTTAGTTCTAGTACCACTGAGAATGTATTTCAAATACAGTCTAGTCATACAATTCTGGAGTCATTTTCAGAGGAAAGAATATTTAGGAATTTCCCTTATATCAAAGTGGGACAGCCAATCAGACATCATGACAAAAAAAAAGGTTCCAATCAATCCTGGCAAGCAGAAGAACAAATGCATCATTTTTGTCAATTTCTTTTTTTCCCTCTATGGCCCTGGCAACATGCATGTGAGTATTCTTGTTCTAGAATAATGGAATAAGCACCGTGGAAACAATATGAAAGCTTAAATGATGTCATGGCTGAGTTTATTTCCAGGACATTTTCTGCTGATCTTGCAAACGTGACAAATTCAGTTCGCTACTTTATCTAATCTGAGAAGACCCAAAAGAACTATTCCTGCCCCTAAACAAAACTTCCCTATCACCATCAACTAATCTTTTTCCTTGCTGAAAAGGAAGAAATATTGCTCACCAGTTAACAAAGGCAAAATGAAATTGACTAGAGGCAGCAAACATGTTCCTGCTTGCAATTTACTAAAGCAAACCTAATGAGGAAATAGCAACAAAGTAACTGGGTGATAGGCACCTAATCCCATCAGTGTTTCTCACTTGCTAACAAGAAAGGATTGCTACATCTAGCACGCCCATTGCCTCTTGAAAGCTCAATGTTTTTTAACAGTAAAACTGTTCTCCTTACAAAAATCAAAGTTATCCAATTTTCTCTGTAAAATCCCAAGATCCTGATAGTAAATCAATACCCTAGAATTTTCCATACCACAATTCAAAACCCTTATAAAGGATCTTCTTTTCTATTGTACTTTGTTCCTCTTCCTTTGTAAGCTGAAACCCAACAACCATTGTTTCAATAAAGTGTGGGGAATATCCTTGTTTGTCCAGGTGTCTAACATGGAGATGTAAATCTTTTTCACAGAAACATTAGTTTCTTGACATTGAAACTCCTGGACAATTATGATGAATTAAAGATCTCTGATCCAGTTGCTCAAGCTATGGCTCAGTCTTGTCATGATTACTGGATCTGACTTGCTTTTCCATATACCCAGTGTGCTAATTGTATGGATTGCACAGATCCAGCTGACCATTGCTATTCAAATTAAACACTTCCCTGATTTTATCTTGGAAGATCTTCTAAATCAGTGGAGGGCTTCTAGTGAAAATTGTCCAAAAATAGTGCAATCCACTAAAACAAAGAGATTTTCATTCACAAAAGGATACTTACTCTGAATAAAAGTGTTCTTCTGGATTCAACCCAAATAATTTCCTAATAAACCAGATTTATATTATTTTATTTTTATCAAATATTTTAAATATATTTCTCTATTAATGTTTCTTTCATATGTGGAAATGTTTGCTTTATTTACTTGTTTTTTTAAGGAAACTAATAGTCCTGGTGACCAACCCAGATTGGATCCAGAAACCAATAGGATTTAGGAAACAATCATCTGTAAATACATTTCTTTTTATCCTACTAGAAAAAAACATATTCTGCAAATAAATTTAGTAATATTTTCATTCTTATATCTCACCCAAGTTCATATCCAAGGAATCTAAGATCAGCACAACTTTTGCATTTCCTATTACACTGCAGGGTTTCCACAAAGATGGGAAATTATTCATGACAGTGAGGAAGGACAAAGCAAGTAGACATGCTTAGTGGACAACTTAGCTGACTGTAATTTTCAGTTCCGAGCATATCAATGGCAACAGAACAGGAACAAATTCCACTGATTTCAATGCACTTTAAAAAGGTAAAGGTTCCCCCGCACATGCATGCTAGTCGTTTCCGACTCTAGGGGCCGGTGCTCATCTCCGTTTCAAAGCCGAAGAGCCAGCACTTGTCCGAGGACGTCTCTGTGGTCATGTGGCCGGCATGACTAGACGCCAAAGGCGCACGGAATGCTGTTACCTTCCCACCGCAGTGGTCCCTATTTTTCTACTTGCATTTTTACGTACTTTCGAACTGCTAGGTTGGCAGAAGCTGGGACGAGTAACAGGCGCTCACTCTGCTACGCGGCACTCGGGATTCGACCTGCCAAACTGCCGACCTTCTGATCGACAAGATCAGCGTCCTAACCCACTGAGCCACCGCGTCCCTTTCAATGCACTTACGGGAATAGAAATTCAAATTCATTATTATGGATTCATTGTTATAAACCATTTGTACATAAATTTCATTAATTAATACTGTCTAGAAAAAGCTGCTTGCAGTTTGAGCTGTAATATATTATTTCAAATGTTTTCAATTGTCAATGATTAAAAGGTTAAGTTAAGCAAGAAATAACTTTCATACAACCATATGTTTAATTTCTGCAAGCCATGCAATTAAGAAATTCTTGTTTGCAAAGGCAAATTCTTCTTATGTTTGCAGACACCTTGACCCTCACTATCTAGACATACAAAATGTTGGAATTTGCAAAACAGGAAATATTTAAAATAAACTGTTTCTGAACCTATATAACAGTTTGTGTGGCGGATTAAACCCAAAAACTAGTGAGGAAAAGAAAAATAGAAGGTTGTTTCTGCTAGGAACTAAGGTCTAATAAGAATTGTCTACGTAATTCATTTCAATTGTTTCTTGTCAGATAAGCTTACCTCTAGATTCAGATTAAAATATATCTTTTCAGAATAACCCATTTCAAGCTAAAGGATGGAATTAAATTTCCTCTCACACTAATGTTGAATAAACTATATTCCCCCAAACTTTAAAAAAAAATTCAGTAGGTTATCTGTAGAATTTCAAGTCCTGTATTGTTTGTTGCAAATAGTTGCAAGTAATTATTTTGAGGCAGAGCTGAACCTTTGTGTTTACATGAACCTCTGGTTTTCTTATCACAGTGTTCAAAAGATTTCTCTCAGAATGGACTCTTTGTGTACATTAATATGCATTAATATGCATTTCTCCATGCTGACCAAATTTGCACAGCCCCACCAGCTGAAGTCAAATCTGCTTCAGCAATGAAACTTGTAGATTGGTCTGTTCTTTCAATTTTTAACGTAGGACAATTTAATTGGTGGACTGCCTAGTTTGATTTCTCCCCCCCCTCCAAAGTTATTACCTACCAGATGGGAAAGATCAGGTCCACATATGAAGGTACAATTAAATTGATTTATTGCAACTCATGTCTGTGCATAGGAATATTTTCAACTAATGATTAGCGCCTGCTTGGAGTTAGACAAAGGTCAACACAATTCAAGGCAGGTTGGACTATGTTGCTGGTGGCTATATAGGGATTCTAGGCTGATCTCTCTTTTAACTGTGCCCCCAGGTTCTGCCACTCCTTCTCCTACACTAACCAATGGGGGAAAACATCACCAATGGCTCTCATTTTTAGGCTTATTGGCCTCTGCCTGAAACCAAAAGTAATTCATTTTCCAAGCATAATGCTCCCAGTAGGTTTAGCAAGAATTAAGCAAGAATTAAGAAGGATAAAGTGATAAGAATCCCAGCAAGTATGTTCCATCTATAATCACAAGATACATTACTTTAGAATCTTCCTCATTTTCTTCTTGATTGTCTTTCAATACTGTCGTACTGCCTGAATTGTTGGATCCTTCCACTGATAACAAAAAAGTTGCAGATGGTTTAACTTTATACAACAATCTCCTGGATCCTTGTCATTTTTGGAACCAACCATTACACTCCTTAAAGTGTGGCAGGACAGACATGGATGAACGTGGGTGAATATGTGGATCACAGACTTTAGTTCTCTTTCAAGTTCCCAAGTGAAAGTTAATTAATATGCTCTATGTCAGTAACTTTCATTCAAGCTATTCCTAAACATAAGTCCACCTTAGGAGTGTAGTAGGAAGCATGAGTGTGATCTCTCTCCTTCTTCATCCTGGCCCATCTTCTGTCCCCTATTTTTAAATAAAAGGCATCAGTCTTCCAAATAATTGGTAGATTTATGTCCAAGAATAACCCATTGGTAGTTGGTAGTGTATAAAAGTGTAATAAATGAATGGCAGTCATTTTTTACACAGAAATTTACCAATCTTTTCAAAGACCACAGAGAACATGATTAATAACAAATCTTGTGATCTTGTAGTGAATATAAGGAGTTTGTGTAATGTCTGAACAATTAATTCCTTGCAAAATGTGGGTCAGCACTGCCTGATCAGATTTCTCCACAAGAACCAGATTTCCAGTTTTTCCTGCAGTACAAGCCAAAGTAGGCATGGATGGCAATGGCTATTGACTAGAGAATAGAGAGCATACCTGCAACAACCGGAACCAGGCAACAGGAATTCTGCAGGTGCTAGTTTTTGGTTACATGTTCAAGATCATGAAGAGGAATCGAAACAACTCTTACACTGGGAGAAAATACAAAATACTACTGAAGAAATAGAATAGCTAAAGACAGAAATAGGCTGGAGATGAAATAGAAATTGCACTGAATAATAATGTCCTTTAACAACATTTAGGGAGACGTCCTTCACATATTCATATTTGGAAAACTGCTATATTTTTGGAACACACTATATAGAATTCATATTGAAAAACAACTGAATAATAAAAATAAAATAAAATATACCTACAGATTCAGTCATGTAGTGAATAGTTATAAACTGAAGACAGTTACAAGAGAATACATGTGAAAACAGTTAATTGAAATTAATTTGCATGTTTCTATATGCCTCATTCTTTGTTGTTTGAGAGGTCAGCTCAAGGCACCTGTGGAAGTCAAAATTGTAGCAAGATAAGGACTTAAACTGTTGGCTTTTAGCATTCTGAACACCGGATGCTCTGAACACAACCAGGAAAGGCAAAGATTTTCCTGCGTCTCTTTTTTCTCCCCATAGTTTATTTTTACCTGGGATGTTCTTAGATCAAGATTGTACTCTAGAAAAAGCTGCACAGAAGATCTAGTAATAATAGTAGTAATTGCCAAATATTTCAAATGAATATCTCTTGACCTCTAGATTTGACCTAATCACATAAGAAGGGATCTCACAAATATGTGCACATCTCCTGCAATTGGTCATGTTCCAAAATAATAACCCTTATTTATTATTTAAAATTGGCATAAAAGCAGTTAGTTTGAATATAAGCAATGTAGAGATAAGCAATTATACACTAATATGATAAGTAATAATATAACCTAAGCAGAGAAAAAACCAGATAAAATGAAAAGCTTAGCATAAAAAGCACTTCATTGTTTCCCAAGTAACATCAGAGTAGTATCAGGCAACCAATCTTGGAAACAGCATTCCAGAATCAAATCACCAGCGTAGAGAAGGTCCTATCTGTCTTAGCTATTCACTTAATCTCAGATGGCAGAAGACTAAAGAAGAGCTTCAATTGAAGCTACTTGCAAATGAGCTTCTAATTGTGGTTTGAAGTCCCAATTTATAGTCCTCTTAAAGCATGGCTTGCGGGAAGAATTAGATTACTCTAAACTATATTTAGTTGTAAATAAGTACACTGTGTTACAAAGATGAAATCTGGGTTACCAATTTATTTAAAAAGAGGAGAGTTAAAACAAAAATTCTAAGAGGCTCTCTTTATGTGTGTTGTACAGAATTGCAGCCCAGACATATAAGGAGTTCATAATTATCATTCTGAAGATGGCTAGACTTTTTTTTTTATCCCATTTATATCCCGCCCTTCTCCGAAGACTCAGGGCGGCTTACAATTTAAGCACAAACCAATGTGCTTAGCAATAGCCTTCATTCTATGTATATGCCTGCTTATTAGCCCCCCCCCCCAAGTGGCATTATTACAAAGTCAGCTTATTGCCCCCAACAATCTGGGTCCTCGTTTTACCTACCTCGGAAGGATGGAAGGCTGAGTCAACCTTGAGCCTGGTGGGATGCGAACCTGCACTAATTGCAGGCAGCTGGTGTTACTTAAGGAGGCATTAGCCCACTGCTCCACCAAGGCTCTTCACCATGATCAATTCATTTGTTCAGTGGAATTTCTTCAGAGCATATTGTTTATTTATATAAGCTTTCAAAATGTATCACTATTTATAGACTATAAATTATTTATTTCATGTGGCAAGAACACTCGGTTCTTTACAGGACATCCCTTCTTCCTTTGCCCTTTTTATTTTTGTTCCAGGATTATTATCTGTGGGAATTTAATAGAAAAGAATGTCAATAATGATCCCAAAAATGCGTAGCATGTTGGTCTGCTTTCATTTGCTCAGAGAGAAAAATGTTCAAACAGACCTTATAATATTTATTTTTCTTTTTTTTCCCACCCATCCAATTGGTCAGGATCATAGTCACAAAGTTGTGTCTCCTGAATCAGGATACCCCATTATTTCATTCTGTAAAATTTTAAAAGGAAATTTGAATGGTTTTTTTACAATATTATTTATTATTTTATCATAAAAAATAAAATACAAAACAGCATTTTAAAACAAACAAAATGAAACAAAACAAAAGCATATATTCGACCCTAACAACAACAAAAAAGAAAAAAAAATAGTGTGCAAAAAAAGAGAGGAAAAAATGATCAATTAAATTTGACATTTAACATGTAGGATCCTACAAGAAAAAAATCTGAAGTTTTGTGCAGTTTTGTTCTTACTTAATTTCCTAAAGAAATTAAACACTGGTCATTTCATGGGCACTCATATAGCTGACACATATTTTTAGAGGACCTATTTAGGTCTTATCCATATTAGCCTGCTCACCACAGAATGGAGACGCCCCATTTACCCTTTTCTGAGGATAAGCCCCCACAACAGAGCCACCATGCCACAGAAGCCTACTTCTGAACCAGTTCTGAAGTTCCAAGTTGTTCTGACCTGAAAGCAACAGTGGAAAAATGAGAAACTGAGAGATTTCCTATCCCATCCATAGTTCATGGAGGAGATGGTGTGAGGTGATGCACTTGGGAGTTACCAATCTGTCAGATTTAGTTGCAGATAAGAAGCAGATTTTCTTCTGTCAAGTCCATTGGCTTGGTGCCTATCCCAAGTGCAGTTTTGGATTCAAGGGGCATCAGAATCTGGCTTCCACATTTCCTTTTTTTTTCCTTTTTCCAAATGGATTGATCAATCAGACAACTGGTTGAACAAGAGAATATGGATTCCTGAAACCTAATAGCCCACCAGATTTCACTGAAAATGTGATTGAAAGGACTCAGACTTGTATTTTTTTAGCCTGCAAAACACAGAATTCCCTTTGCAATGTCCACCAATTTGGAGAAGCCATGGCATCTCATTCCTTCTCTTCATGAAATCTTCTCTTAAAAAGTTCACTTCATCTCAGAACATAACCTGATACAGATAAGGCTTCAACACAGACCCATATTTTTCTCTTCCCATGCTCTTTTGGATATTTAGAGCTAAAAGTAAGGCTAGAATTTGGCCAAGGATCCATTCATTTTTCATATTGTAACTGCTCAACGCTTACCCATTGGCTGTGTGTTGATCTGGATGACCATTAGATGACACAAAGAAAGGCAAATATCTAAAATGTTGATAAGTAGCTTAATAGATAAAACACTTGATAAATCAATAATTGGAGAATTTATGTGGATGTATCTATGGCATTACTCTAACATGTCCAGAACCTGAACATAACCAAAACCTGTTTCTTGAAGCCCAGCTCTAAAGTAATCTATACAGCAGCTATATCTGAGCTGCACAAATCCATTTATGAGAAATGAACTCTTTGTTGCTATCTGGTGATCCTAAGGCCAATAGGTCAATAATCCTTTTGAAAACAAAGTAAAATTGACTGGGAGCATACCATCTTGTCACACATTATGTACACCAGTTAGGAGCAGCTTTTTCCAGAGTTGGTGATATTCAGAGAAAGTTCCAATCACAGTCCTGACAAAAGCTGCATGGAGGAGCTGCACAGTGAGGAATGCAGCATTGCCCTGATCTGGAACCTCAATAATGGAATCCTAGGGAGGAAGTACATTTTTTTTCTTGCCATCATGATTTTCCTCCAGTTCCATTGATGAGAGAAAGCAAGACAAAACAGGTCTGTTGATGAGTCTATGTACACCTGTGTGTATGTGTGCCTGTGCCTGTCTGGGGGATGTTGTCAAAAACGTCAAGATGATGGCTAAGACAGTACGATTGAAACTCTGCCCGTTTTTTAAGTGTCCCCAGTTAAAAGTGTCTGTTTAATTTATACCTTGGGTATTTTCTCAGTATTTTGGAAAGAAAAGATTACTTAAAGTGAAATAGTACATCTATTTTGCTGCTTCTTGCAAACTCTAAAAATTATACTACTGAATTTAAAGTGTGTAGAGTAGAGGGCTTCAGGGACTATAAAAAGAGACTAGAATAACTGTAGGACATGTGATATTACTTATACCATTATTTGCAACATGTGTATAATAAGACAAGCTAATGTTATAAGGCTGCTGGAAGGACTAGTTCAGATATGCATGATTGACACTTCTTTATACAACACAGGATGTCACTGTAGTTTCCAGAGATGTGGGGAAAAAAGAGATCTGTTGGAACTGATCAAAGGTCTATTTACACTGCCATTCTGCTTCCCCAGAAGCAATCGTATTTGCAGCCTGTAGGACTCCCACAAGCAGAATGTGTCAGTAGCAGTGCTGTTATTCAGAAGGTGGATAGGATACAATATGTAATCATCACAATAGTAATCACTGATGGTCTTATCCTTCATTAATTTGTCTAATCCCCCCTTAAAGTCCTCCAGGTTCAATCTATGATTCATGCTAAGCACCACTTAATGTTGCAACCCAGAGCTGAGCATGGTTGTACTAACCTGTTTGTGGAAAATTTACAAGTGTGCTTTCTCTCTACAGCAACATAAATATATTTTTCACCAGGTTCTATTATAGGTTTCTAGATTACTCTGAAGACATTCCACAGGGCACAATCATGTATTTATGAGACACCTCAACCCTTCCTCTTGCAGAATTTGGGACCCGGCATGGTCTTAAGTAATGGCAATAAGCTTCTTTTCACCGTAGGTTGCCTTTTCAAATGTCTTCAGTCTCTCACTTCAGTTTTCAGGGGAAATATTCAGCTCTGTAATAATAATACCAAGATAACCTGTAGTTGACCTATCTTTAGACTATAATAATTATCCATGCAAGATGATTTTGTGAGATAACATAATGATGTAGGTGCTGTGCTAAGCTATAATGGAAGTGCTCTGTGTTAAGACATCCAACATAAAGCCGATTGTGTCTAGAGAGTTTTTCTTTTCTTTTGTACACATTGTTGAATTTCAGCATAGAGAACACGTTAAAATCCTTTTCTAGCATTGTGTGCAGATCATGCATTTCCATTAGAAAGGCACTGTTTTTGATTAGGAAAAATACAGCCATCTTCCCAGGGAAGCAGAGCATTTCAGGTGTAAAAGAGGATTTGTTCTAAAGAAAGTGATTATAATGGGATTTAATGTAATTGAAAGTCAAGGTACAATAGCTATGCACTGTATCAGTAGCCATATTAAAGTTTTCCTTGCATGTGGATTAGATCTCCTTGTGTAAACAGGAAACAGAGAGCCCCAGCATAAATCACTAATGTGTTGTACAGATTTAGTGTGTCAGGCAATAAAGTCATGCAGAGAAACTTCAATATGTATTCTTTGGTAGATGAAACATGGAATTATTAGGGCTCTACCTTGCAACCCTGAAAGGACAAAAAGAGATTAGAGTAAAATGTTACGTACATGATGTCATGAGTAATTAGCTAAAAACATTAGCTTGTGGAGGATCAAGATAAAATTAATCTTCCAAGCTTTAAATTCCCCCAAATGTTAACATTACTGATTGCTCTTTGTTGAAAATTGTCAGTAGTTGAGAGGATCAATTTTCAAATGATTTTCTTGAAGGGCAGAAAAAGAGATAATAATTTTGCCATGAGTTCTTTGTTCAAATTACAATTGTTTGCTGATAGGGCCTATTTAATCTTCAGCATGCAGAAGGTCTTCACAGTTAAAGCTCCTAATGAGAGCATTATTTTCTAATTCCCCCCCTCACTGGAATATCCTTTTAGATAACCAATCTACAGAGCTTGGATTTTAGAACAGCGCTACAGTTCTCTAACAACACAAGACCCACTTAAGTACAGTACAAGAAGGTCAGGAAGGAAATATGTTGTGGCATACAACAGTGCCTGGCAGGAAACAATAGGAAACACAGAGGTTTATAGTAAAAAAAAAGGTAACTAACATTATAACATTATATTGTAGGGACGCGGTGGCTCAGTGGGTTAGGACACTGAGCTTGTCGATCAGAAGATCGGCAGTTTGGCGGGTTGAATCCCAAGTGCTGTGTAACAGAGTGAGCGCCTGTTACTCGTCCCAGCTTCTGCCAACCTAGCAGTTCGAAAGCACATAAAAATGCAAGTAGAAAAATAGGGACCACTACGGTGAGAAGGTAACAGCATTCCGTGCGCCTTTGGCATCTAGTCATGCTGGCCACATGACCACGGAGACGTCCTCGGACAAGCACTGGCTCTTCGGCTTTGAAACGGAGATGAGCACCGGCCCCTAGAGTTGGAAACGACTAGCACGCATGTGAGGGGGAACCTTTACCTTTACCTTTAACATTATAAACAAAAAGACTGAGAAATGGATCCAGTGTCCTGGCTGGAGAAGTTATGCTCAGTGTTCTGGGATTTTACAAAGCAAGGCAGTGAATTAAATCCATCCCAAGATATAGCTGCATGAAAACTCCCAGCATCCCAGATTTTGTATTTCAGTCCACTTCGTTAGTTGTAGCTACCATTAGCCTTGACTTATTATACACATAATTGGTGGAAGGGATATTATAGCAAATAGGAATTTACACACAGAAAGAAAAGGAAACAATTATCACATCATTAACTGAGACCATTCACAAAACAGTTGTTGCTGGTAACCCTATCATCTTGGCATCGGTTACAAATAATTAGGAGGGGGGAAAAGACACTATTCTGATTCAAATCACAGAAAATAAAACTGAACTAAATTTTTATTTCCTTATTTACTCCACCATAGTAATTTCAGAAGTAACTTCCCTGAACAACAATTTGTCTGAGGGATAGGGAAGTTAGGTCACCTGCATTTCTCCCCCTACACTTACCAAGCCAACCAGTTACAATACTTTGCATTTTTAAATATATTCAGAAGATTCCACCCACAAAAGGAGGAAAAACAAAATCGAGAACTCCAAAAGGGCCAATCAAACCTGCTTTATGAAAGGGCTCCATTTTTTTTACGCCTATATGGAACTCCTTCCATTGCTATCTGCTTTTCATATAAATACAAAGCTCTCAGAATCTTCCAGATTTCATACCATTCTTCTGATTGTCTTTCCTAATCCAATTCTTCACTCAGGAACTCCACGCCTCGCCACCAGGCAGACTCCAGAAATATTTGCCAAGGCTATTCCCAGTGCTTTTTTTGTAAAAGAAAAAGGTCCCAGAACTCACACATGTCATACAACCTGCCTTGCCTACCCTACAAGGTTCCATCCAAAAAAGGTGCCGGAACTCCGTTCTGAGCATTCTATGAGGAAAAAAGCCCTGGCTATTCCCATCTGCCAACCTGCCAGTGCTCCAGCTACCATTCCTGGCTATCAGTTGTCTTCTGTCCACTCCTCATCCTAGAATTCACTTGTCTCACCAGTTTCGGCTGGGATACCATTCTTAATGTTGCCTCCTCCATTCTACCCATTATTTCTTTGGCAGCTGCCCAGTCTACAATAGCAGCTACTATACTTACCCCACAATGGCTATTATTCATTCCCAAAAGGCCATCTCTCCAGAAGAAATTGCCACCAACTGGCCTTCCTTGCTGCTCTACTATTGTCCGGAGAAAACACAGCACCATCTAACACAGGAGTGTCAAACTCAATTTCATTGAGGGCCGCATCAGCATTGCGGTTGCCTTCAGGGGGCCAGGTGGGTATGGCCTGGGTGGGCGTGGCCTACTGGGTGGGCGTGGCTAGAGTGCATATGGCCTACTGGGTGGGCATGGCCAGCTCTACATCGTTCGCATCAAGGGTGCCTATGGGGGCCTGGGCAGGAGTGGGACAGATCTGAGGTTCTCTGGCAGAAGGAGGGTCTCTGGACCAGGGCCAAGGCAGTGGGGACCATTCCCTCACTGTTTCCAGGATGGCTTCGCGAGCCGCATGAAACCACTTCGCGGGCCGGATCTGGCCCCCGGGCCTTGTGTTTGACATGTCTGATCTAACACTTTTAATCTCATTTTGTCCCATTACCCACCAAGTAATCTCTAATTCAATCCTCCATGACAGCAGCCAGTGAGGTCCGACTTCTCCTTAATCTTCTCTCCTTCTAATAAAGAAGGCACTTCATTCCTCACTTTTCCATTTAGAAGTTCACCTGTCATGCAACATTTTCCCTGCAAAATCCTTCTGAAAAAAGACTTAAACCCCCAATACGGTTCATAAAATATCTTCACTGGAAGTCATTTACAAAAAAGAATCCCTATATAGCAAAGAACACCATGCTGAAGCTTAGCAAACTAACCAGTTTAGAGGCTTTTTTCTTCCTTTTTTAACTAAAAATTGTGAAATATCCATAAACCGTATTACACAATACAGAGTGCAAGGACACTGATAACAAAGTCAAAAGCTCCAAAAGCAAACCCTCAGCATAGAACTAGGAGGAGAGAACTTGGGAGATAACAGTAATTAAACCATGTTAATGATGGTTTGCTGAATTTAGGTATGTCCTGTTTATTGTGGAGCTTTCAGTGTGTCGCTAAAGATGAAGATGCTCACTGTATTCTTAAAAGCCTCCTGACTTACCACCGACAGGAAACAAGAGCATGCATAAATATTGCACTCACAGAGCAAGATAATAATTTTATGAAAACTTAAGTGAAATTGTACTTGCCTGCAAAAACACTTCTCATAGTAGTCCCAACACTTCTTTCAAGTATCTGTGGTAAAGGGAGGATAATAAAATGGGAATGGGATTCTGCGTTTGCTTCAGAGTCAAGGAAGCAACCAAATACTGTACCTATTGTGAGATGTCACCACTCCCAGAAAGCATACCGCCACCACCCATATTGGATCCAATGGCCCCTCCAGAAGCTATTTTGAACCATATTTGAATCAGAACAATCCCAGTTTGATCTGTTTCTGAAACACAAGGCCCTAAAAAAATATTTTGATTGGACATGAGCCACAGAATCAGCAGTCTCATGTCAGAATGCTTTGGGCAGGGAATATTTTGTGCATAACTACCATGTTTCCCTGAAAATAAGATCCGATCTTATATTTATTTTTTTTATCAAAAGACCCATTGTGGCTTATTTTGGAGAGATGTCTGACTCTGCGGCTGCCCACTCACTTCATCTCACTGTCTGATTGTTCACAGCCACAATGGGGCAGGAGAGAATGCATCCCATTGGTGTTGCCGCCATGAGGTGAGGCGAGGCAGATGGGGGGGACTGGAGCTGCCCCACGTGTTCCACACCTGCTAACGACAAGGCCCCCACAGCCAGGCCACTTCCAGCTCAGCGACCTCCCCCCACACGTTCATTGACCCAGCTGCCCATCCACCTCTTCCCTTTCAATCCCCTCCCGAGCCACACTGCCATGCTATGGAGTATGGGCAGGGAAGGTAATATATACCCACATTAAGCCCACCCATATAGCTGACTTTTCCATTTCAGGTGTGCCACAAATCGTCAAAAATGCTGTGTTTAATGTTGCAATTCATAATTAATTAAGAGTTTGCCGATGGCAATACTTATGACTGAATTCATATTGGCAGCTATAACACAAAAAGTCCTTTCCTTGGGATCATTAATGTCACCATACATTTGCAGGGTTCTGGCTGCCCAAACCCAGTCTATCAATCCTAAACATCCTCGATAATGAAACCAAGGGAGTCCAGAAGGTTTTCCTATATAATTTCTCAGATGTTTAGCCTCCTTCATAAAAAAAAAGGTGGGATTCTGTTGCCCCTGGTCTACGCTCACCAGATAGAGGGACTCTTAAGCTTTGCATGTGGAATTCATGATTACAACACCCAAGCATGTTCCATTGTGCACTGGCTGTCTGGTTTGCACGTTTCTGCAAATTGCTAATCTTTATTTTTTCCCCCTCTTTTCTGAGAAAAACCCTTTAGAAAGCCACAAGGATGACTGGAAGGAGAGACAAAGAGAGAAAGCATGCAGTCTGGCTTCCCTTCCCCCACATTACCACTCTGATACAACAGCATTCCTTCCTCACTCGGACAGCAAAGCTAGAAGATTTAAATTGTTTGCTAGGAAGGTCATCCTTTCATAGACAAATGCCTGTTTGCTTTGCCAGTCCCCTCCAGCAACCCACAAGCATAATAAGCCCTGAGAAAACAGCGGTTGTCCTTCACTTATTAATGTGTTTATTAGGCAACAGAGTCCTTTCCAACAACATTTCCCCAAATGCTTTTAAAGGATTGTTCCTCACTGGAGTTGTTCAGCCGCAGTCAGACACAGCCTGGCTCATAGACAAGTCACATACTGTTCACTATCAGAATGGGTCTCGCCCTGAAGAATGCCGTCAAATGCTTTGAAAATTAAAATATTATTTGTTGCTTCACCAGTGTTTGTGTTGATAGGTTGTTAAAGCAATATTTTTCTCCTTGAAGATTTTGCTATTATCTTATTATGATTATTTAGTGGCTTAAAGCTAAACCTAAACTTGAACAATAGAAGAAAATAAAAGAATTACAAAGGATCTGGAGGAGAGACACTAAGCCAATATTTTTCAAACTTGGCAACTTTAAGATGTGCGGACTTCAATTCCCAGAATTCCCCAGCCAGTAACATGATCTTGGTCTTATTACAAACAGACCTGATATTTACCAGCAGCAGTTCAAGGCTTTGGAATTTATATGATTGCTTTCTCCTTATGGCCCTCACACATTCTTTCCTTTCCATAAGGAAAAGCCACTTGAAGCCACTTGATAAATTAGATTACATTGCTCTGTCCATTGATGAGATTCTTAGTATTCCCAGATTTCTGTGAACAAATAAAGATGATTGTTAAGGTTTTTCTCACCAGTAATCAAATAATATGTATGACTAGCTTATCAAATGGTTATAGGCACTGTGGGAAATTATCACTTGTTAAAATGTGTACGAAATCTGGGAATGCTAATGCATGTAGCATTCTCCTTAATAATCTTAATAGGAGTTTTATGTCTGTCATTATAGACAGTTTTAAATTTTTGTAATGTAAAAGAAGGAGACTTTTTCCTCAAAACCAGCATTTATAATTTAAAAAAATCCCTTATGGAGTTGAAGAAAACTTTAAAGAGGGTCAAACACAGGGCATAAACTAATTAACAGTAGTTTGTATTTGTACTGAAGATTAAACCAGCTGCTAAGAAAATCGACTAGAGAGCACAGTGAAATATGATTTTGTCATAGCAATTTCATTTCATGAAAATGCAATGATTCCCCTTAATCCTTTCATATGGCATCTCTAGTGAACTTTTGAACCATTTTCTTTCATATAACATCCTATAAGGCAAAGTTATATGGTCTTTAACATCTGATCATCCAAGACCTTCCTACCATTTCTTCTGCTTTTAGAGTATTTTGCCAGCTTATTTCAGGATCACATTATTAGCAAGAAGAGGAGAACAGAACCAGTTCAGGAATTTTAGTAGTTCCTGTAATGTATTGAGATTTTACTTGAATTGTTTCACATGTCTGTTTGAATGCTGCTTAAGGTTGCTCAATTGGTGTGTCTGTGTAACGGTCACTGAATAGCCAGACTTGCTGTCTCCAAGAAGATCATTGGATGATTTGGGGAGGAATGGGTTCCTTTAAACTATTGGCCGCCACCTAGTGGCCAACCATATAAGTAGCTGTGCAGAAGCCTCTGTTTCAGTTCTGTTCCTGTTTGCCTCAATAAAGCAATGTTCCTGTTTGCAACCTCTCGTCTCGCTTATTGCCAGCAAAGAACTCACTATACAACATTGGTGACGAAGGTGGGATGGTGCTTCTACAAAAGAGCTTGAAGTCACTAGGGGGTGAGGCCAGCTCAGTGCCTGGCAGGGATCGCATTCCCCCCCTCGGTCAGCCTAGCAAGCCACACTAGCAACCACACCGCCTGCGGACCAGTTCCAGGGTCTACAAACAAAACCAGCATTAGGCAACGTGAGAACCAAGCCGCAAAGACCTTCCACCATGGCGAAGGTTGGAAAGCTTGAGGAATTTCATGTCACTCACCCAGAGAGATGGTTGTCCTACATTTCAAGAGTAGAGAACTACCACCGTGCCAACCAAGTTGCCGAAGATGGCCTGAAGGCCACAACACTCCTCTGTATCTGCGGGTCTGCAAAGTTCGACATTGCAGAGAACTTAGTCGCACTGGCACAGCTGGAATCCGTTACTTATGCAGACCTGAAGAAACAGCTTGGTGACCATTTCCAACCGAAGCTGTCGGTGATTGCGTGAGGCATGCAATGAGTACAACAACCCAGCAAGATGGCCATAGATTTCATCACGGCATTGAGACAAGCTTCGGGCCTGTGCCAATTTTCAGACTTGGAAGAAAGGCTTCAAGACCAACTCTTCTGTGGACTAAGGAGAGGAGAGCTTCAACAAAAACCTTTCGCAAAAGAGTCTCTCTCACTCCAGGAAGCACTAAAAGAAGTCATGGTGGACAAAGCTGTTGGTGGGGCCATGAAGGCATTGCGGCCCACCAAAAGTACTCCTCACAAGGAAGCCATCCACCACGAGGACACCAAGCATTCGGAAGATGTCAACTTCGTGGTTGGATCCAACAGCACCATGACAAGTAACTGAAGCCCCCTTACAAGGCAGTTCCCTTCCTTCGGTGTTTGGGCTGTGGTGGCTACCACCAGCGAGTGGACTGCTGGTTCTGGACAGCCATGTGTCAGGCCTGCAGGAAATCTGGCCACATTGCAGCAGTCTGTAGAGGTCACCAGAAGGACCGCCAATCGGACAATCCGATCAGGAGAGGTACCAGGGCCCCAGGGCAGCATAGAGTAGGGTTCTGCTCCAGTCATCAGAGTGTTTGCCGCACTGGAGCTCGCCACACCCTTAAGCCAAAACATCAGCTTCAAGTCGAGCTGCAAGGCGTTAATTGCAGGATGGAACTGGACATTGCTTCAGCTGTATCCATTATTTCCCTGGAGACTTTCTGGTTTGTGTGCAACCGCAGCAAGAGATGGGCCAAGCTTAGGCCATCCAACATCATTCTAACTGACTTCCAGAATTCCCGAGTAGCCATCAAAGGCGAGGCCACCTTGGCCGTCAAATTCAAGGGGTTTTTGGGGGCCCTAGTTGTGATTGTGGTGGAGGGCCAGAAAACAAGCTTAATAGGGCTTGATTGGTTTGATGCACTGGGTATTCAAGTAACCAGGATCCACCAGACACAAGTGGCAAATTTGGCGTCAGTATGCGAGGAATTCGCAGATGTTTTTGACATGATCTGGGAGAGTACAAGGGCCCTCCAATAGCCTTTAAGCTTTATACTGCCATAACGCCTATTAGGATCAAGCCCCGTAGAGTGCAATTTGCACTAAAACACAAAATTGATGCAGAGCTGGACAAGCTAATTAGTCAGGGGGTACTGCAGCCCGTAGATGGGGGTGAATGGGAAACTCCCATTGTCACACCACTTAAGGCCAATGAGGAGGTCAGGATTTGCGCTGATTACAAGTGCACCATTAATCGGGCACTACAGTAGCACGCATACCCGGTGCCAGTTGTTAGCCACATTTTGGCATAGCTGCAAGGGAGTATCGTGTTTGCTAAGTTAGATTTGGCACAGGCCTATCAGCAATTACCTGTGGAAAAGGCCACAATTGTGACACACAGGGGGGCTTTTAAAGTCAAACGCCTTCAATTTGGGGTTAGCGTACCTCCAAGGATCTTCCAGGGAGTTATGGAGCATACACTCAAGGGCATTCCAGGGGTTTGCCCCTATTTTTTTTTTTTATTGAAAAGTTTTAACATACAATTTTTCCCTTAAAAAATCCCCCCTCCCCCCCTTCTCCCTCCCCCCCTTCCTCTCCCCCCTCCCCCCCTCCCCCCGACTTCCCAGAGCTAAATACAAGGTATATATAAAAAAAAACAATCATAAACAACCATATACTAACAACCATAAACTCTAAAATCTATCACTCTCTAGCTTATATAGGATAAAACAAACCTTAGTAATATTAAATATATATAAATATATATAAAAAAAACTAATATAGAAAAAAAAACAAAAAAAGAAGACTTATTCAAATATAAAACTTCTTAACCCTATACTTGTTCTGAATAAACCCAAGCCATTTTCTCCCTTCCATAATATAACGTTCCTGCAAGTAATCTTTCAAATAGGCCGAAATCTTCACCATTTCGACCAGGTCAGAAACCTTTAAAATCCACTCTTCTATAGTCGGCAGTTCCTCTTTCCAGTACTATCCCCGTAATTAAATTCAACATCAACTTAGTATATTCCATCAGACTTTTATCCAAAAAGCCTTAACCTTTTTACAAGTCTACCATATATGAAAATATGAAAATATATTACATCTTTATCACCACACCTCCAACATTTAGGCTAATAATTCAGATACATGCTTAGCTTTTTAAAATCTAAATACCATCTATAAAACATTTTGTAAAAATTCTCTCTTAGATTTCAAACTTGTGTAAATTTTACATTCCTCACCCAAATCTTTTCCCACCTCCCACTACTTGACTGTAAGTACGTTGTGAAAGTTCCATAGACTTCTGCTGATCTTGTTCTTTTATCTTTTTTGATCGTTTTAAAGCAGCACGCGTCACCCTCTGTTCTCTGGGATCATCCAAAAGTGTTATAACTTGATCTCCTCCAGCACCATTCTCCTCTGTCTGTCCATCTTCAGCCTCTTGATATTCTCCTTCTCCAGATCCCTTTGCAGCTTCCAGAAGTGTTAATGGGGTTGCTTTTAAAACATTATTGTAAAAATCACGCGCTTGCATCACAGTAACCAGACGGTACCTTTTACCTTCATGCATCACCATCAACCCAGCTGGAATCTCCCATCTGAACCTTATATCTCGTTGCTTGAGCTCTTGCACAAGAAATGTAAAATCCTTCCTTCTCCTTAAAATCTTTGGAGGAATTTCTTTTAGAACCAGAACTTCTTGATCAGCAATCACGACCTTAGTATCATAGGCAGCTTGTATAACTTCATCTCTAATTTCCCTTTTTGTAAAATAAACCACCACATCTCTAGGCAACTTTCTCTGTCTAGCAATCCATGAGTTCACACGATACACTTTATCCATGCCTCCTTTTATTTCAGATGCTGGCTGATTCAATACCACTTCGAGAGCCTCAGAAACCAGCTGCTTTAGATCTTCCTTAATATTCTCCTTTAAACCTCTGATTCTAATGGCAAACTGCATCTGGAAATATTGAGCAAGACTCAATTCTTTATCCATTTTGTCTCTTAAATCTTCATTCTCCAATACTTTTGCTTCTAATATGGCATTCTTTTGAGTCGAATCTTTGACTTTTTCATCCAAATCTTCCACACATTCAGCCACTTTATACACTGAAGACAAAATGTCTACATTCATCACGCTGTACTTCTGTTCCATCCTCTCCTCCATTCTCTCCTCCAACTTCTTCAATTTCTCCTCCATCTGTGCAAATTTATCACCCATTGATTCCAAAATTGATTCCAAGATTACCTGGGTATGTTTTTCAAGAGCATCTTGTAAGTCCTTCGATGTCACTACATCAGGAGGATGCAATGCCTGCAATGATGATTGTTGCACCGGGGAAGTTCCAGCACTCCGAAGAGTTTTAGGGGGAGGTTTAGCCGCCATCTTTTACTTTCAATTGTGACGCACTTTCACTTAGAGTTTAAAAAGTCCATCAAGCTCGAGAGTAGAATAAAATAATCCTCTTCACCTTTTCTTCTTGTACCGCTCTGCCTGCTCTTTTTATTCCATAGTCCTTCCTTCAGGCAGGGGTGGTCGCAGACGCCTGGCTCTGCTCCATAAAGTCAGGAGCAGAGGCGCTGGCCAGCTGGGGGCGACCCAGGCTACGGGGGAGTTCAATCCTTCGGCTGCCAGAGCTGCAAGCTCAGGCAGCCCCGGAGAACTCGACCCCTACCCGGGGCCTCACCCCCTCCTCTTCTCCCGAGGAGGGGGCTTCAAATTCGCCCGAACAGCTGATCGGCGCTGTTTCGGGCGAAAAAACACTCAGCTGAGCCGCGGGCAGCCCGGGAAGGCTGTCTCCGTCGCCGCGGAGCCACCGGAAGTCCCGGGTTTGCCCCTATTTTGACGATGTGCTCATTGCCTGTGAGTCCACTGAGGTGCTTGCAAGAAGGTTCAAAGCTGTCCTTCAATGGTTCCACACAGCGGGACTCAAACTGAAAAGGGACAAGATTGGGGTCTCTTCCACTGAGTTCCTGGGATTCCATATTGATGCTGAAGGCATCCATCCTGCAGAGTCCAGGCTGAAGGCAATTCAGCTGGCACCAAGCCCCAGGTCTAAGGGAAATCTTCAGGCATTCCTGGGTCTCCTTAATTTTTACCATGCGTTCCTTCCTAACAAGGCCGTAGTGGCAGAGCCGTTACACTGGCTCTTAGATAAAAACACCCCATGGAAGTGGACCAATGTTCACGAAAATAGTTTTAAGGCAGTAAAATCACTACTGTCCTCCAATTCAATGCTTACGCATTTTAATGAAACATTGCTTGTATGCATTGCGTGTGACGCATCCCCTTATGGGGTGGGGGCTGTACTAAGCCATTTGTCTAGTGATGGGACTCAAGCCCCCATTGCCTATTATTCAAGGACATTGTCCTCAGCTGAGTGCAATTATGCTCAGATTGACAAAGAGGGCTTGGCCATTGTGGCCGGGGTAAAGAAATTCCCTGATTACTTGTATGGCAGGGAATTCACGGTCTTCACAGACCACAATAACTGTTGGGGTTATTTACTACAGATAGGCAGACGCCTCAAATACTGTCCCCTAGAATGTTAAGATGGTCCATTTTTATGTCAGCCTACAGCTACAGGCTGGTTCACAAACCCAGCAAAGACATGGGCCACGCAGATGGCCTTAGTAGGTTGCCATTGCCACAGGTAGAGCCAGATCTGGCTCCAGCAGCTCGCATCTTGTTAATTCAGGATTTGCCTGAGTTTCCCCTCCATGCTGGGGATGTGGCTGCAGAAACTGCTGCAGACAAAGTTTTAAGTAGAGTTTTGTCATGGATTCACACTGGGTGGCTTGACAATAGCCCTGGACCAGAGTTCCAGAGCTACTTCACTCGTAGACACGAGCTTTCAGCTCACAAGGGTTGCATTTTATGGGGGAGCAGGGTTATTGTTCCCAGTTCATTAAGGCACCGTGTGCTTCAGTCTCTGCATGAGGGCCATCCAGGCATAGTCCAGATGAAGGCATTGGCATGGAGCTACCTATGGTGGCCAGGGTTAGATAAGGCTATCGAAGCCCAAGTACACGGGTGTTACAGGTGTCAACATTCCAGACCAGAAATGCCACAGGCCTCTGTCCACTGATGGGAGGAGACTCATACACCGTGGTCAAGGATTCACATTGATTTCACTGGGCCCTTTCAGGGACAGCTCTTTTTTATAGTGGTCAACAGCCACTTTAAATGGTTGGAAGTAATTCCTATATCTACTATGACTACTGCTAGGACCATCCAGGTGCTTAGGAAACTTTTTGCCACACACGGGCTACTGGACATTGTAGTCTCGAACAATGGGGCCCAGTTCACAGTGGCAGAATTTCAGGGCTTCTTGAGGACTAACTTCATAAGGCATGCAACATCAGCTCCTTTTCACCCCTTGACTAACGGGCAGGCCAAACGCATGATGCACATGACAAAGGAGTCACTCAAGCGTACTGTGACCGGGGACTTGGCACCATAGGCTGGCTGATTTTTTGCTTTGCCAGCACACTATGCTTTGCACAGCAATGGGCAAGAGCCCAGCAGAGCTTCGCTGGGGGAGAAGGCTAATCATAAAACTGGACCAGTTACATCCTGACCGGGTTCAGTAGACACCGCACGCCCAAAGGCTCCAAGGGGGTTGCAAGTGGGTGATGGGGTGTGGGCCCAGAACTATGGGCATGGGAACTTGTGGGTGCCGGGTAAAATTGTCAAAATTTCGGGACCTCTTTCTTACTAGATGGCTATGGATAGGGGGGTGAGTTATTTGCTGCCATATTGATCAGCTGCAAAAGCATTTTGCAGAATGGCCACTAAACGAGGACCTCATGGCAGGTCTGCAATTAGGGCTGGAAACCGGCAGCCAAACAGGGCAGTTCACATGCTCTGAGAACTCAAGCAGTCAGTACAATGGGGAGGTGGTTGTAGATGGACAATGTCCGGGAGAGCAACATGGGTCTCCTGACAGGGAAAGTCAACCCAAACATGGCAACAGCTTCGCTGACACAGCTACCTCATTGGACTTTGGCTTGGGCCGACCAGGAATGGCCAGCCAAAGGGACTTGAGTCAATCTGACTCAGGTGAACCTAAGAACCCAGGTCTACGCAGCCCAGTGGGCAATCTGGTAGACCGAAAGTTGCCTGGATCCCCCAGATGTTCTGAAAGGTCACATATTTACACTGCAATATTTACAAGATTATATTCTTAAATAACGTATGTACATTCTAGGGGGGAGGGGTGTAATGTATTGGGATTTTACTTGAACTGTTTCACGTGTCTGTTTGAATGCTGCTTAAGGTTCCTCAATTGGTGTGTCTGTGTAACGGTCACTGACTAGCCAGACTTGCTGTCTCCAAGAAGATCATTGGATGATTTGGGGTGGGAATGGGTTCCTTTAAACTATTAGCCACTGCCTAGTGGCCAACTGTATAAGTAGCTGCACAGAAGCCTCTGTTTCAGTTCTGTTCCTGTTTGCCTCAATAAAGCAATGTTCCTGTTTGCAACCTCTCATCTTGCTTATTGCCAGAAAAGAACTCACTGCACAACAGTTCCCTTCCCCAGCAATCTGAGAGTATGATTTCTTTCTCTCTTTGATCTTGATTTTGAGATTTTTGAATCAATGATTCTTGACATGCAGAAAACAACACATATGCATTCCTCCCCAATCAGTGTACACTTGAGGATCTCATGATAGCACAACAGAACACAATTAATGTTCCTAGTTTCTGGGCAAGATCTGTTTAATATGTACATATTTTAATCTTGTATATTATATTTTATGTCATATAGTATGCCTTATTTTAATTGTGATTCTTCTGACATGAATAAACAATCACAGATGGAATGGCAAGAGAAATCCATGCAGAGAGACTAGCTAAGAAACCAATTGTCCACGGTTCTAGAAGCTACAGCAAAGAGTGATGTACCCAAAGAGCCAGATAAGATATCATACATTGAGAAGCTGACCACTGCACAGAAGATAGGATGGAGGAAAGGAAACATGACTGGTTGGGAGAAGCAGAATAGATTTCTAAGAGATCTTGTGCAACAAAGTCTTTATACAGCAGAACCAGCTTCTGGTGTAATACTGTATGTACATTTATGTCAACTGTACGTTTTGTTGGGCAGTTTGTCTGCATTCTGAGTTCCCAGATGAAAAATAATTGTAAGCAATTTATGATGCTTTATGACACACCTGAAATCCAGTTTGGGGTAGTGGTTAAGGCACAAGTTCAAAACCAAAAGACGATTCTAGTCCTGCCTTAGTCACAAAGCCAGCTGCAAGACCTTGGGACAATCACTCTCTCTCAGATCTAGGAAGGGCAAGCATCTGAAAAACCTTGCCAAGAAAATTGCAGGAACTAGACCTGGAGAAGGAAATGGCAACCCACTCCAGTATCTTTGCCATGAAAACCCTATGGACAATACCAAAAGGCAAAACGATATGACGCTGGAAGATGAGCCCCTCAGATCAGAAGGCGTCCAATATGCTACTGGGGAAGAGCAGAGGGCTAGTACTAGTAGCGCCAGAAAGAATGAAGCGACTGGGCCAAAGCCGAAAGGACACTCAGCTGTGGATGTGTCTGGTGGTGAAAGGAAAGTCCGATGCTGTAAAGATTTTTTCTCCATAGGAACCTGGAATGTAAGATCAAGGAAAGCTGGACGTGGTCAAACAAGAGATGACAAGACTGAACATTGACATCTTAGGTATCAGCGAACTAAAATGGACAGGAATGGGTGAATTTAATTCAGATGACCATCAGGTATACTACTGTGGGCAAGAATCCCTCAGAAGAAATGGAGTAGCCTTCATAGTCAATAAAAGAGTAGGAAAATCAATACTGGGATACAATCCTCAAAATGACAGAATGATCTCAGTTTGAATCCAAGGCAAACCATTCAATATCACAGTAGTCCAGGTCTATGCCCCAACCACCAGTGCTGAAGAGGATGAAATTGATCGGTTCTATGAAGCCCTACAGCACCTTATAGAACTAACACCAAAAAAATGATGTTCTTATCATCATGGGGGACTGGAATGCTAAAGTAGGAAGCCAAAAGATAACCGGAATAACAGGCAAGTTTAGCCTTGGAGTACAAAATGAAGCAGGGCACAGGCTGATAGAATTTTGTCAAGAGAATACGATGGTCATAGCAAACACTCTTTTCCAACAACCCAACAGACGGCTCTACACATGGACATCAGCAGACGGTCAACACAGAAATCAGATTGACTATATGCTTTGCAGCCAAAGATGGAGAAGCTCTATACAGTCAGTAAAAACAGGAGCTGACTGTGGCTCAGACCATGAGCTTCTCATTGCAAAGTTTAGGCTTAAACTGAAGAAAGTAGAGAAAAGCACTAGACCACTCAGGTATGAATTAAATCATATCCCTGTTGAATATACAGTAGAGGTGACAAATAGATTTAAGGAATTAGATCTGATAGACAGAATGCCTGAAGAACTATGGACAGAGGTTCGCAACATTGTACAACAGGTAGCAACCAAAACCATCCCAAAGAAAAAGAAATGCAAGAAAGCAAAATGGTTGTCTGAGGAAGCTTTGCAAATAGCTGAGGAAAGGAGGGAAGCGAAAGGCAAGGGAGAAAAAGAAAGATATGCCCAATTGAAGGCAGAATTCCAGAGAATAGCTAGAAGAGATAAGAATGCCTTCTTAAATGAACAGTGTAAAGAAATAGAAGAAAACAATAGAATAGGGAGGACCAGAGATCTTTTCAAGAAAATTGGAGAGATGAAGGGAACGTTTCATGCAAAAATGGGCATGATAAAGGACCAAAATGGCAGGGACCCAACAGAGGCAGAAGAGATTAAGAAGAGGTGGCAAAATTACACAGAAGAACTATACAAGAACAAGCTTAATGTCCCTGATAATCACAATGAGGTGGTCACTGACCTCAAACCAGACATCCTAGAATGTGAAGTGAAGTGGGCCTTAGAAAAGCTGAGCAACAACAAAGCTAGTGGAGGTGACAGTATTCCAGCTGAGCTATTCAAAATCTTAAAAGACGATGCAGTAAAGGTGCTACACTCAATTTGCCAGCAAATTTGGAAAACTCAACAGTGGCCACAGGATTGGAAAAGATAAGTTTACATTCCAATTCCAAAGAAAGGCAGTGCCAAAGAATGTTCAAACTATCACACCATTGCACTCATTTCTCATGCTAGTAAAGTTATGCTTAAAATCCTACAAGCTAGACTCCAGCAGTATGTGGATCGAGAACTACCAGAAGTACAGGCAGGATTTCGAAGAGGCAGAGGAACTAGAGATCAAATTGCCAACGTACGCTGGATCATAGAGAAAGCTAGAGAGTTCCAGAAAAACATCTACTTCTGCTTCATTGACTATGCTAAAGCCTTTGATTGTGTGGATCATAACAAACTGTTGCAAGTTCTTAAAGAGATGGGAGTACCAGACCATCTTATTTGTCTCTTGAGAAACCTATATGCGGGCCAAGAAGCAACAGTGAGAACTGGACACAGAACCACTGATTGGTTCAAAATTGGGAAAGGAGTCCGGCAAGGCTGTATACTGTCAGCTTGCCTATTTAACTTATATGCAGAGCACATCATGAGAAAGGCAGGGCTAGATGAATCAAAAGTTGGAAAGATGCCGGAAGAAATATCAACAACCTAAGATATGCAGATGATACCACTCTAATGGCAGAAAGTGAAGAAGAACTAAAGAGGCTCTTGTTGCAGGTGAAGGAGAGTGCAAAACTTGAGTTGAAACTTAACATTAAGAAAACCAAGATCATGGCATCTGGCCCTCTCAATTCCTGGCAAATAGATGGGGAAGAAATGGAGGTAGTGACAGATTTTATTTTCCTGGGCTCCAAGATCACTGCAGATGGGGACTGTAGCCAAGAAATTAAAAGACGCTTGCTCCTTGGGAGGAAAGCCATGGCAAATCTAGACAGCACACTAAAAAACAGAGACATCACCCTGTCAACAAAAGTGTGTATAGTCAAGGCTATGGTCTTCCCAGTTGCAATGTATGGCAGTGAAAGCTGGACCATAAAAAAGGCTGAGCACCAAAGAATTGAGGCCTTTGAACTATGGTGCTGGAGAAGACTCCTGCAAGTCCCTTGGACTGCAAGGTGATCAAACCGGTCAGTCCTAGAAGAGATCAACCCTGACTGCTCTTTAGAAGGCCAGATCCTGAAGCTAAAACTCAAATACTTTGGCCACCTAATGAGAAGGAAGGACTCACTGGAGAAGATCCTAATGCTGGGAAAGGTTGAGGGCAATAGAAGAATGGAACAACAGAGAATGAGGTGGCTGGATGGAGTCACTGAAGCAGTAGGCGTGAGCTTAAATGGACTCCAGAAGATGGTAGAGGACAGGAAGGCCTGGAGGAACGTTGTCCATAGGGTCACGATGGGTCAGACACGACTTCGCAACTAACAACAACAACAGACCAGGGGTAGGCAACCTTGGCCAGAATGGCTGGCTCAGGAATTCTGGGAGTTGAAGTCCACAAGTCATAAAAAAGCCAAGGTTGCCTACCCCTGAACTAGACCATGCAATTATCAGGAGTTAAAACTGACTCAAAGGCACACACACACACAGAGACACACACACAAATTACAAACCTAAGTTTTGCTAAAAAATCTATTACTTGCATCATGACAGAAGTTGCATTGGGAGTTTTGTTGCAATAACTACTGTTATTTTTATTTTATTTTTATGCTTTTGATTTTTTAATAATTGGATACCAAGAGAAATGTTGTTGTTTTTTAACAAAAGAGAGTGAAACATTCTCTATGTTATTCTCAAATCCTTGGCTATATTTGCTGCTTTTCCATTTTGAGCAAACAAAATAATGTTTCGCCAGTAGTAGTTTTTTTTAAATCTTTTCCCAGTGTTTTAGCATACTATTTTTTAAAAAAAGTCTGTATTTCCAAAACATGGTCACTAGGTAAATCTTCTTACAAAATATACTGTGTGGAGGATGCAGTTGCTTTATATAGTTCTGACTCTCCAAGTGTGGGAGGTGTTTCCTGTTTTATCCAATTTTATTTTTTAAAAAAGTAAAGTAAAGCCAACCACTGACATTACTACAGTAATCTTGCAATGTGTATACGTGGGGGAATCAGTATGTAAAATATACTATTCTGGTCAACACTGTATGGTGCAGAAACATCAGAAACTGACAACTTTGAATCGGATTCAAATCCTACAGATGTATAAAATGAACTGCTTGGACTAAGGCAAATTAATCTGATCTTATTTACTCTGGAAGATTCTTGGGTAATAAATAATCTCATACATCAATCAACTATATAACAGGAAGAAGATGTAATCTAAGACAGTCAGACTGCATTTCCAGAAGTACAGGTAGTCCTCAAATTACAACAGTTCGTTTAGTGATTGTTCAAAGTTACAACAGCACTGAAAAAAGTGACTTATGGCAGTTTTTCACTCTTAAGACCATTTCAGCACCTAGATGGTCATGTGATCAAAATTCAGATGTTTCGCAAGTGACTTATCTGTATGACAGTTGTAGTGTCCCAGGGTCATGGGATCCCCTTCTGTGACCTTCTGACAAGCAAAGTCAATGGGGAAGCCAGATTCACATAATGACTGCATGATTCACCTAACAACTGTGGCAAGAAATGTTGTCAAATGGGGCAAAATTCACTTAACAAATGTCTCAGCAAGAGAAATTTTGGACTCAGTTGTGGTTGTAAGTTGAGGATCACCTGTATAATGTATTACATATTATACAGGACCACCTGTATAATTCTGGTGCTGCTCTTATTGCTCATAAGAGACAAGAGTATGTAGTTCATGCAGGGTGTGTGTTGGTGGTTGGTAGCAAACAGTTAAGTGGTAAAACAATTGAAACCCAACACCTAGATTTATTTTGGATATGTCTTTCTAAACTCTGGGAATGGGGCTTTATTAATTTTTTAAAAAAGCAAGATGATGTACACACCAGGGCAACTTCTACAGGTAAGCACAAATGGAAGACAAACTTTGCAACAATAACATCCAAAAGTGTGGAGAAATCCAAGGATGGGGAATATAAGTAAAATCTTATTCTAGGCACGTTGCAGGCAGCAACTGAGTTGCAGGTGGGGGGGGGGGAGTTTGACTCAGCCTTCCATCCTTCCGAGGTAGGTAAAATGAGGACCCAGATTGTTGGGGGCAATAAGCTGACTTTGTAATAATGCTGCTTGGGGGGGGGCGAAAGCCCTAATAAGCAGGCATATACATAGAATGAAGGCTATTGCTAAGCACATTGATTTGTGCTTAGATTGTAAGCCGCCCTGAGTCTTCGGAGAAGGGCGGGATATAAATGGGATTAAAATAAAAAAAATAAAAAATAAAAAATAAAGTATTTGCAGTTGAGAACCAGAAAGAGTTGTCTCCTCAGAGTCCAAAGGTTCTTGATAAGATGTGACTGGGAAATTCAGGCAGGTTAAACTTCAACAATTCAAAAGAGTAATATTTGACCTGGAGGACATGCAGTCAGAATAGAAGGAACACATTACTTATGCTTAACTTATGCAAAAGAGAATCTGAGAAACTATGAGGAAAAGCAAGAGACACTGTGAAAACTGATGCAGAACAAAATATTCCCAGAATTTAAAGAAGAAAAGATCTTTAAGAACAAGCTTTCAGAACAAGCAGTCATGATAGCCATGGAAAGACAGGGAGTGAATAGAAAGAATGTACAATAGCTGAATGCAGACTTTAAACATTTAGGAAGGATAGCAAAGGTATCTAAACTGAGAATGAAAGACAATAATAAGACAAAGAAAAATAAGATGTTTTAAGAACATCAAAGAAATCCCAGGAAACCTTACTACACTTGAGCAGGACTATTCAAGAATAATCATGGAAGGGACTAAATAGAGGCAAACGAGGATAAAAGAAAATAGGAAGTCTATAGGAAAATCCTTTATAAACATGATTGTAGAATGACAGAAAAAAATAGAGGGACATTGTATTCAAAAGTCAGCTATGTTAGAAAGTGACCTGCCAGAGCAAAATCATCAGGCCCAAAAGATATATCCATTTAATGGTTTAACGCTGTAGAAGAGATATTTAGAGTGGCCCTTAAAAGTTTGTAAACCCTTTTGAACTTTCAATATTTCTGCATTAATATGGTCTAAAATATGAATTGTCTTCTGCACAAATCCTAAACTAGATAAAGAGAGTCGAGTTAAACAAATGAGTCAAAATTGAGGAAAATGATCCAAAAAAAGACAATATTAATCTGATGGAGGTCAGTGTCAAATATAGATAAGATTAAAAAGACTAATTATACTTCTGATCAGAATAGTTACAGCAGTCGTGTTTTCAGTGCTGATATACTGTATACATTTCTGTAAAATGGACATTGAGGGATAATACAAGAAAGGCCCTTGTATTAGGGATTTGGAGATGGTTAATAAAAAAAATGCCATGGACTATAAGAATGTATAATCCATTGAGCCTGGTCAAAATAAAAGTACTATGAAAAATATCTGAGATTTAGACATAATAACGTGAAGCAGAAGCAAAGATATTCTTGCAATTTTACAGGGTTATATTACTAGAATCTCATCCAAAGGCATCTACTCATACAGCTTACCATGAAGATCAAGTAAATTAAGGAGTAGCAATGCTACTGCCAGATATTCAAAAATAGATACTTCAGAAGCTTAATCTACACCCCCCACCACCACCCATTTCAAGTTAACAAAACAAACATTTGTTTTTCTTTCTGTTTTCTTTGGCTTCTTTGGCTTTGCATATTCCCATTGTGGTCAGAGTTGATTAATATCCCTCTGTAAATTTCTGAGTATTCATAAGGGAATATTTATTCCTTTACATATACATTATATGTATTCATTGTAGTGCCTCTTTTATATATACATTCCAACTGATAACCAGAGAAAGCCAAATAATTTTGTACTTCTCTTCTGATGTTCCCTTCTGTGTTCTAAATATATTAGATAAATAAACCTATAAAAATAGAGTATTTTCAACCACCAGAAGTGGACCACAGGAGGCAAGTATTATATTTTATCCTGTGCATTTTATCCTTTAAGTGGAGGTCATTGGAGTTGCTAGTTATATGTAATATTGAATGCTTGAAGCAAAGTAGAAAATAATCTTTTAAAATGTGTGAGTAAACATAATGCAGACTAAAATCAGGTGCCATTGCTCTGTTGTATTAAATGGCACAAAACACAACTGGGGCTCTAGTTTGAGTCATTTCAGTTCAAGCCTAATTCTTTCCATACTGTACATTTCCTAAAGCTGCTTCTTTACAGATCTGACTGTATGAAGTGGTAGGGCTAGTACCTTAAACTTTCTAATGTGAAGTATATATTACCACCCCTATAGCAGGAGTCTTCAAACTTGGTCCTTTTATGACTTGTGGACTTCAACTCCCAGAATTCCTCAGCCAGGCACACTGGGTGAGGAATTCTGGGAGTTGAAGTCCACAAGTCATAAAAGTGCCAAGTTTGAAGACCCTACCCTATAGTGATTGTCACAACTAATGACCCTGGATTTTGAAAGAACCAAGAGCAAACATCAGCCTGTTGCCATTCAGCACCAGTTATGGTCCCAAGAACTATGCAGAAAGTTGAAAGGCTTTGAAATGAAGAGACGGCTTTGGATACTTTTTGCATACAAACATCCCAGCCACCATACAATTGTATTTATTTGATTACAAACTGAAGAATAAGTTGAATTCAAGTTGCTAGCCCCTGCTTCACATAACCTTTCAACCAACTATATCGCTTCAAACACCTTAATTCAGTGAAGCAGAATTAAAATCATTGACCTTTCATTCTTTCCTAATCCCTTCCCCTCCAACTTTTAATAAACAAACAACATGGCTCTCCATACAATTTTCTCAAATAGTACACCAAAAAAACCTTCAGATGTCTGAGCCTCATCAGCAAAAATCAAAATTTGAAAATTAAAATATTTTATTTTATAGTTCCCCATTGTAGTTGTCGAAGCAGTGGGCGTGAGCTTAAATGGACTCCAGAAGATGGTAGAGGACAGGAAGGCCTGGAGGAACGTTGTCCATAGGGTCGCAATGGGTCGGACACAACTTCGCAGCTAACAACAACAACAACATTGTAGTTGTGGAAATTTGAGGGAACAAGAAGCATCAGCATAGGAATATTCTTCTCTCTTGGAAGGTAGGAGAGCTTTATCCATAAATATACACAAAGAAATAGCTCTTTTTCTAATTTTATAAGAAGCACTATCATATAGGTGTGCCAAACAAATTACCAACCGATAAGGCAGTATTTATTGGAAGAACTAAGCACTCCGTTAAGGTAAGGGATTTTGGAGATTCGTTTTAACATTCTTAGTGGGACAACCAATCAATGCTTTTACGTTCATTGCATTGGTCAGCTCCTTGTCTATGTTGCAATGTAATTGTCTCAAACTTTAATTCAGTAAATTAAGGAGATTTTCGCTCCTATTCACCATCAATGGATGGCCTTAGGCCTTTTAGGATCCATCAATGGTTGGAAGTAAAAATGTTCCACCTTATTCTTTCCCATTCCAGGGGGAAAATGGCTTCAGCAAACTCCAGGGTTGATATTGTTTTCCCAGTACCCAAAAGCTTCATTAAAATATATCCAGAAAGGAAAATGTGTGCCAGAAAGATTGTCACAAATCCAAGTACTTTTCCTTACTTTTTCTCATTTATTGTTCCAAGTACCAGACTTGGAAGAGAGGATTGGGGCATGAGGAGAGCAATAAGCAGATAGTTAACTTACCACAGTCACCTAAATGCTGTGATTGTTGGATTAAAAGTTTTGAGAGAGAGGGGAAAAAGAGATTTATTTTATCTTTCCCATCTGTTTCCATTTGTACTTCTACCTGGAAAGAGAGGTAGCTGTTTTACAAGCAAGACAAGGCAAACTAATCACTATTGTGTGTAAGGTCATTTTCTGACTAGTGATTAATCACCCAACCATCATTGAACCAAAATAACAATTATAATGACATGCTTTCAGACACTTCAACAATGGGTAGTAATATTCTGAAGACACTTTTAGCCACTAATCAGGAAATGGCCAACGTTCAAATTATCCTTGATCAAGAAATTAAAAGCTTTATCTCAAAGTAAATCATGGCTACATTTGTGGGAACTGAAATAATTAAACATAAACAGAAAACTGATTTCTGAATATGTATAAATCTCTGCCATGATCATTATGGAACAACATATGTGGATAAGATCTGTGCTACTGATGGGATAATAATGTCATTCATAATACTGAAATTCCTGTGAAGTTAAATATAAATTTAGCCTGAATGCAACAGGATATTGATTCATTTTTTGTTATTTCTGAGGCAAGGTTCTCTTCCCTACTTCATAAACTTGGCAACAAGTTTATTTTTAATTATGACATTTACAAAACACTTGTAATACAATGTCCTGGAACTAGTTTTATTATTAGGCAATATGGGATGGCTTTTGTAAGTATTACAAAAGAAGCCTAGTGCTACGTATTTGACTTATCTATAGTATTGTTTATATTTATTTGTGAAATTAGGGTGTTTTTTTCAGGGGTGCTCAGGGTGCCTGAGATTTTTTTGCCTCATCAATGAAAATATATTTGACATCTGTGATTGCCAGTCTCCTCAATACCAGGTAGGAAAGGTCTTAAATTTCCGACTAGTCTACATTTGCAAATACCAGTGACAGCCAGCAGAATCTTCTCCACAAATTCATCTAAAGGATATGATTGTCCAATTAACAAACATAATGGCCCAATGAACAACATATCAATGGCCCATCTCTTTTCTGTGAGTGTGCACATACTCAAACACATACAAACACATACAAGCAACCAACCTATCTATCTAATATTGCCTTGCCGTGTCAGATATAGTATCTGCATAGATTTTCTACTTGCTATATCTAATTACTGAAAATAAATTATCTATCAATCAAGAAACTATCCATAAGGAGAGGAAGCAATGAACTGCTACTTCTTTCAGTTATGGACTTTCTGAATCTCCACTGGGGAAATAACCAACAACAGCACTGAGAAAGAAATTGCTCTCTTTATTCGCTTCCCTGTTTAAATTTTCTGCTACCAAGCTTTAGCCAATATATACAAACAGAACTAGGGAGAAAAGAAAAAGAAAGCAAATATGATATTCCTTCTTTGCTTATTGATAAGTGGCATCATTTTCTCTATTTCCCTATATAATTTCAAAAAGCAAACAAACATTAACACCAATGTTACACAACTCAGTTTCCTTGGATCACTTCTTGTTATGTGTCTTTTTAATTCAACTAGTGCCATATATATAATGTTTCTACCATTTGTTTAAGTTCATTTATGAATTTATCTTTTTCTGGAGTCATGCAAGTCCACTAAATCTATGAAATGGTGTGAGTTCATACCACACAGAAAGCCACCGCAAACCTCAATTTAATGCTAACCAAGTTAAGTATGTTACACAAATGCAGCTGCTTGTCCTTTATTTGGCACATTTAAGTGTGTGTTATGTCAAGCCAGCCAAAGGAGAAGAGGAAGAATTTGAAAAAAAAAGAATGTTTTTTATCATTTATTTTTATAGTGGGACATGTCACGAACCGGAAGTATATTGGAAAGGAAGTGGGAGGCTATTGCAAGTTCTTTGTTCCTAAGTAAAAAAAAATGTGTTCACAACTGTGCAGCTGTGCAAGAGGACCAATTGTAAAATTAAAAAGTTGCAGCTTTTCCATTAAAAATTGGTGTCTGAAAAATGGCTGAACGATCACTGCCAATATCAAAGAAGAAAAAGGAGACTCACAAATCTGCTCTCGGATACCTTACTTTAGATACATAAAGATTGTAATGTAGTGGGTCTGACACAAGGAAGAGACACCAGCCAGAGTACGTGTTCAGCTCTTTATTGGGGGGGGGGGTAGCGTACTGCCAGAACAAGGGCTACCTGGCCTCCTTAAATACCTAGCCAGGTAGGCGACCAGCCAATGGGGTTGGCCCTAGGTTTCCCACCAAAACTAGGTTTCCCGCCAAAACCGTCCAGGCCAATGCCCCCTGGTGGCTGTTGCTATGCAGATAACTTGGATACATAACACCCCTCCCCCCTTAGAGAAGAACCACATTACCACTGTATGCATGCACAACTATATACAATGTGCCGATACCCATTCAACTACTGAAGGGTCACTTGCACACATAGTCCGCTAAATAGGCAGGTGTTCTGTGGGGCCTGGTGGACCGTCTGGGTGTGGCTTGGCCCTGGACTTGGACAGCCGGCTCGTGAAGCCTCTGTGCTGAGTTGAGCAGAGCTGGTTGCAGGAGGCCCTCCTCCTCTGGTTCCGGTTCTGAGTTGTTTCCGGTTGGGCTGACCTCCCCTGGGGTGTGGCTCTCCTGTTGGGTGTGTGTGGTGCACTCAGGAACCCTTCCTCTGAGCTGGTCGATGTGTCGCCTTATGTGTCTGTCCCCCTCCACCCCCACGATGTAAGATAGGGGTCCAGTTTTCTCAACCACTGTCCCCGGGATCCATGGATGCCCTGCCCTGTCGTTCCTTGCCCAGACCAGGTCCCCCACGTTGAGAACCCTGTGTGCTGCTGCTGCTGATGATAATGGTGACCTATCCGTCTCTGCTGCTACTCGGTCTGGGTGTAAACGGTCCAGCTTGGTGATGAGATGCCGTCCCCATCGAAGTTCTGCTGGGCTCTTTCCGGTAGCAACGCATGGTGTAGTGTGTTGGGCGAGTAGAAATTTCGCCAGTCTGTGATGCCAGTCCCCGCTGATGATGTGCCGGAGTGCGTCCTTGGTCGTCCTTACCAGCCGTTCAGCTTGCCCGTTAGTCGATGGATGAAAAGGCGTGGAGGTGGCCTGCCTAATCCAATTCGCCTTCAAGAACGCCAGGAAATCAGTAGCGGTAAACTGAGGCCCGTTATCAGACATTTTACGTCGGGGAGACCGTGTGTGGCAAAGAGGGCTCTGAGCACCTGGATTGTCCTTGCTGAGGTCATGTTGGGGACAGGGACTACCTCCAACCACTTTGAGTGGCTGTCCACTACCACTAAGAACAGTTGGCCTTGGAACGGCCCCGCATAGTCGATGTGAGTGCAGGACCAGGGTGTGTGTGTGGCTTCCCACCTGTGCACTGGGGCGTGAGGCATCTCTGGCCTGGATCTCTGGCATGTATAACAGGCCTTGACCCGTTCCTCAATGTCCTTGTCCAGCCCTGGCCACCAGAGGTAGCTTCTGGCCAGTACCTTCATCCTGACCACCCCCGGATGTCCCTCGTGTAAGGATTCCAATACCCTGCCCCTGACTGCGGTGGGAATGATGACCCTGCTTCCCCAAAGGAGGCAACCCCGGTGCGTGGAGAGCTCGTGTCGCCTGGTGAAATAGGCCTGGAAGTCAGGCCCCGGAGACTTGTCCTGCCACCCCGTGCAAACCCATGAGAGTACCCTGCTCATGATGTTGTCAGCAGCTGTGCTGGTTGCGATGTCCTTGACATTTACTGGGCATTCTGATAGTTCCTGCAGGGCTAGGATTTGTGTTGCTGGTGCTGGGTCTGGCTCAGTAGTGTCTATGGGTAGCCTACTTAGGCCGTCTGCGTGGCCCATCTCCTTCCCTGACTTGTGCACCAGCTTGCAATTGGAAGCTGCAAGGAAGATGGACCACCGGAGCATTCTGGGGGACAGTATTTGGGGGGTCTGCTTGTCCGTGGTGAATAGGCCTAGGAGGGGCTTGTGATCTGTGTAGACAGTGAACTCCCTGCCATACAGATAATCATGGAACTTCTTGATTCTGGCCACGATTGCCAGGGCTTCCCTGTCAATTTGGGCGTAGCTCCTCTCTGCTCCAGACAGCGTCCTTGAATAATAGGCTATGGGGATTTGAGCCCCATTAGGCTCGAGGTGACTGAGTACTGCGCCCTCACCATAAGGGGATGCATCACATGCGATGCATATGGGCTTTGTCTCAATGAAGTGGGTTACTGTGGACTTATCCGACAGTAGTGCTTTTAAAGCCCTGAAGCTTTGGTCGTGCACGGAAGTCCAGACCCATGCTGCCTGCTTGTCCAGTAACATGTGAAGTGGCTCTGCAATGGCTGCCTTGTGTGGAAGGAATGCGTGATAGAAGTTAAGCAGGCCCAGGAATGCCTGTAGCTCCGCCTTGTTCTTGGGTGTGGGTGCCAGTTTGATTGCCCTAACCTTGGACTCTGTGGGGTGGATTCCCTTGGCATCTACCCTGAATCCCAGAAACTCCATGGATTGGACCCCTATGCTGCACTTCTCCCTCTTCAATTTGAGACCAGCAGTGCGCAGCCTGGTTAATACCTCCCTCAGCCTACCAGCTAGTTCTTCCGTTGATGCTCCTGCGATCAGGATGTCATCAAAATAGGGACAAACCCCCAGAATGCCCCTGAGTGTCTTCTCCAGTGCTTATGGTTCTGGGAGACTTTAATCTGCCTTCCCTGGGCAGTACATCAGAGGTGGCCTGAGAGTTCATGGCTTCCATGACGGCCATGGACCTGACCCATATTATTCAGGACCCGACTCACGAGGGGGGAAACACGCCTGATCTTATTTTTATCTCTGGGCAGTGGCTTAATGGGCTGGGTGGGGTTACTCCAACATCTCAACCCCTTTCATGGACAGACCACTATCTCCTGCGGTTGGGCCTCCGTCATGTCACCCCCCGCTGTCAGGAGGCAGAACCGACCAGATGGTTCCGCCCCAGGCGCCTGATGGACCCAGATAAGTTCCAGATGGTGCTTGGATTGATCCCTACCTCCCTCTCCCACAGCCCGGTCAAGTCCTTAGTTAATGCCTGGCAACAGGCTGCTTTGGAGGCTCTCGACCGCGTTGTGCCTTTGTGTCCTCTGACCCGGCGCAGATCCCGACTCGCTCCTTGGTTCTCCAAGGACCTGCGGGAGATGAAACGCTGGAGAAGGAGCCTAGAGAGCATTTGGAGAACCAGTCGGTCCGAGTCTGACCGAACACAGTTAAGATCCTTTTCTAGATCTTATCTTGTGGCAATGCAGGTGGCAAAGCGTGCTTACTTCACCACCCTCATTGCGTCCGCAGACAACCGCCCGGCCGCCCTGTTTAGAGTGGTCCACTCCCTTTTAAATCAAGGGACAGGAGAGGACCCCTTACGAGGACGGGCCGAGGAATTTAGTAAATATCTGGTGGACAAAATTGCTCAGATTCGGGCTGGTCTGGACTCTAACTGGGCAGTATCTGACAAGAGGAAAACGATGAGTTTGGCCGAAAACATTTGGGAAGAGTTTGATCCTGTGACTCCGGATGAAGTGGACAGGATCATGGGGAAATTAAGTGCTGCCACGTGTTTGTTGGACCCGTGTCCCTCATGGCTGGTCTATGCGTCTCAGGAGGTTACACGAGGCTGGCTCCTAGCAGTTATCAATGCCTCACTGAGTGAAGGGTACTTCCCTGCCGCCTTGAAAGAGGCGGTAGTAAGGCCCCTCCTTATGAAACCTGCATTGGATCCAGCTATTTTAAACAACTTTCGTCCTGTCTCCAACCTTCGCTTTCTTGCGAAAGTCGTTGAGAGCGTGGTGGCACGGCAGCTCCCTTTGGTCCTGGAGGAAACTGAGTATCTGGATCTGTACCAATCGGGTTTCAGGCCCTGGTATAGAACGGGGACGGCATTGGTCGCGCTGGTGAATGATCTCTGGCGGGCCCGAGATAGGGGTTACTCCTCTGTCCTGGTCCCATTAGATCTCTCAGCGGCTTTTGATACCATCGACCACGGTATCTTGCTGCGTCGTCTTGAGGGGTTAGGAGTGGGAGGCACCGTTCTACGATGGTTCTCCTCCTATCTCTCGGGCCGTTCGCAGATGGTGTTGGCAGGGGGGCAGAGGTCAACCCCTAGGCCCCTTAGTTGTGGGGTGCCTCAGGGATCGGTGCTCTCGCCCCTCCTGTTCAACATCTATATGAAGCCGCTGGGAGAGATCATCCGTGGCTTCGGGGTGAAGTATCATCAATATGCTGATGATACCCAGCTTTTCATCTCCACCCTGAACCAACCCAGTGATGCCCTTGATGTGATGTCCCGTTGTCTGGAAGCGGTACAGATTTGGATGGGAAAGAACAGGCTCCGGCTCAACCCGGCCAAGACTGAGTGGCTTTACGTACCGACATCTCGTTTAGTCCAAGAGTTTCCATCTTTGATTATAGGAGGAGAGATGTTACCTCCCGTTGATAGAGCATGCAACCTGGGCGTCCTCCTGGATTCACGACTCAGTTTTGAAGATCATATTGGAGTCATGGCTAGGGGGGGCATTTGCCCAGATTCGCCTGGTACACCAGTTGTGCCCCTTTCTGGACCGGGATGCCCTACGTACAGTCACCCACGCACTCGTTACCTCCCGTATAGACTACTGCAATGCTCTCTACATGGGGCTGCCCTTAAAGACCACCCAGAAGCTTCAACTGGTGCAGAGTGCAGCTGCACGGGTAGTGATGGGAGCACCCCGATACTCCCATATTACACCCGTCCTGCATGAGCTGCATTGGCTACCGGTTGCCCTCCGGGTGAGATTTAAGGTGCTGGTACTTACCTTTAAAACCCTACATGGCTTAGGCCCGGGATACTTGCAAGACCATCTGCTGCTGGGAACGAATTCCCATCGCCCAGTACGCTCACACAGAGAAGGCATCCTCAGGGTACCGTCGGCTAGACAATGCTGGCTTGCGACCCCCAGGGGAAGAGCCTTCTCTGTGGGAGCGCCAGCCCTGTGGAACCAGCTCCCCCCTGAGCTTCGGATGGCCCAAGATCTCCAGTCCTTTCGCCGCGGCCTCAAAACACTCCTTTTCCACCTGGCTGACCTGGACTGACAGGGATTTTAATTATGTTTACAATTTTAACACTAATCTTTAATTTATTTCAATTTTTAATTTTAATTTACTGTACAGAGACCTTTATTTTTTGTTGTTGTTAGCCGCCCTGAGTCCCTCAGGAGATAGGGCGGGATATAAATCCCATTAATAAATAATAAAATAAATAAATGATGAAACCGACTCACAGGCCAGCAGTTTGACACTCCTGATATAGGTGGTACCTTGCTCAATAGTAGTAACTGTGAGAGGAATCTCAGAGTCCTTGTTCTGTACCAGCCTGCTACCGGCCTTGCAGAAAGGCAACCCCTGTACAAACGGCAGAGGCTGGAAAACGTCTGCCAAATTTATTACACAAACAAACAAAACATGAAACAAGATACCGGAGCTTTGATCCTCTATCGGAGCGGTTGCTTTCAGCAAACCAGCCCTCCCCCAAACACTCCCTTTATAAGAGTTCAGGGCGTGGCCTCTCTTTGCCTCCTTCCGAGAAGTCCCACAGCCTTTCTCTGCTTGCTCCTACTTGACTGCCTCCTGCGTCGGGCATCCTTGAACAGGGCCAGCTGTGGGTCATCTTCATCCACACTGTCGGGCTCACACAGCTGGGTCTCCACCAAGTAAGAGGGGCCTGGCTGGGGGCTCTGCGGAGCCTCCAAGCCATCATCAGCAAGTTCTTCTTCAACACCCCCCTCCTCCCCCTCATCTGAGTCATCCGACTCAACTGCCGAACCCACAGGCTGACCCTGAATCACAACAGTCCTAGTGAACAATCACTTAAATGTGAGCCGGTAGTGTGCTGCAGCTACCAAAAAAGCCAACATGCTGCTAGGCTGCATTAACAGAGGGATAGAATCAACATCAAGTGAAATGTTAATACCACTTTATAATCCCTTGGTAAGGCCACACTTGGAATAATGCATTCTGGTTTGGTTACTACGATTTTAAAAAGATGTTGAGACTCTAGAAAGATTACAGAGAAGAGTTAAAAGGTGATTAGGGGACTGGAAGCTAAAACATATAAAGAATGGTTACTGGAATTGGGTATGTCAACTTTAATGAACAGAAGGACTAGGTGTGACACAATAGCAGTGTTCCAATATCTCAGGGGTTGCCACAAAGAAGAGGGAGTCAAGCTATTCTCCAAAGCACCTGAAGGCAGGACAAGAAGCAATGGATGGAAACTGATCAAAGAGAGAAGCAACCTAGAACTAAAGAGAATTTTCCTAACAGCTAGAACAATTAATCAGTGGAACAACCCGCCTCCAGGAATTGTGAATGCTCCAACACTGGAAGTTTTTAAGAAGACTGAAATGGTATAGGGTTTCCTGCCTGAGCAGGGGGTTCCAACTCAACCCTTACAACTCAGTATTATTATTGTTGTTGTTGTTATTTGGTTTACATATTGCCCCCAACAATCTGGATCCTTCTTTTACCTCAGAAGGATGGAAGGCTGAGTCAACCTTGAGCCAGTGAAACACGAACTGCTGAACTGTTGGCAGCCAGCAGTCAGTAGAAGTAAGCTGCAGTACTGCATTCTAACCACTGTGCTACCCTGGCTCTTGTCCAGAGAAACAGCTCTCTTGACAATGACAATGCAAGAGTTTTCTTCGTGGGCATGTAACACCGCTTGGCTTGTTTTCCCTAAGGAATGTATACTACACAGGTGTAAACTCAAGAAATTCAAGACTTCATGGTCTCCATTCCAGAGTGAAATACATTCTTGTTTGTGAATTAAGAAGCAAAAGGCTATATTTCTTCTTAAGTTCTTAAAATAAGATACAGATTTTCATGGCAGGATCCTGTTACTTCTCCATCCTTCTCCTCCTGCTAAGGGACAAAGAAAGCTGGTAATAAAAATTGTTGGCACCTATAACTTGCAAACCATCCTTAATCTCCAACCCTAGCCCCTAGCTCTGGGGATACAGCAATAGCAGTGAGGGTGCACTTGTAGTCCAGCAGTAGACCACAAGGGGTGAATCTATGTCTTGGAAAGAGAAGAAATTCAGCTTTACATGTTGGAAAGAGAAGAAAAGCAGATTTACATGTATAGATTACTGTAAATTTAAGGTGACTGTTGAATGTATTTATTTGATTCTAATATTCTGCTTAATTTTTCCCCTGAAATAATGAAAGAATGTTTTTGTGCATTACTACATGTATTTTTCCCTAATCTACAATTTTTTACACTGTGTATTTATTTCCCTAATATAAGCCATTTTAAGACATTACTCTCAAATATATGGTTTTAAATATACGAATTTTTATAGTAAATATACAAACATACACTGCTTCATTCAAACTTAAGAGAAAAAGAGGTAATACAGACTTTCATAGGCTATTACTACAGTGCGATAGAGTCTACTGTATATTGGCTATTTCCATTTAAAGGAAAGCATAAGGTAGTTATTTTGACACACTATAGTAAATTAAGATATTATGAAGAAAATCAGACGAACTGTACTAAACAAATCTCTTGTACAGTTTTTTTTATTATTGTATGCCTGATCTGAAGAATGTTGGCATTCCTACTTCTGCAATGCAATCCATCCCAGAAAAAATTCTCACTTTTTTTTTAAACACAATTCTAGGAATGTTTACTCAGAAGTAAATTCCCCTCTCGTCAATGGGCTTTTCTTCCTAGTTCATGCAATTCTGATTGCAGCCTTCATTATATGCATGTCCTTACAAAAGATAATTGCTACTATCTCTTCCATTTTTTTTGTTTAAAATACTAAGCTTCCAAGAATAGCATAGGGAAAATTACATGAAGACATAAAAAGGGAAGTGGAAAAAAAAAGAACTGATTCACTTGATTTTTAAATGTTAGATTTTGCACAGAAAAAAAGGAGGAGAAGGAGGAGAAATTGAGTGAATCTCTTTAAGCTCTAATGATTCTGCCTTATGAGTACAGCTTTCCCCAGTATGTATAATGCATGAGTGGCAAAATAGGTCAAATACTGAGGGGGGAAAGAAAACATCCACATCTTTGAAATTATTAAGAACACAATCATTCCACTGCAGGGCCATTTGCAGAAGAGTTCCAAAACAGAACCTTATGAAAAACATGAACGATAATGAGACAGATAAAGCTAACTGAGAGAGAGAAGAGAGCTGGTGCTGAAGCTTGTTGCAATGAAAGAGAAGGTAATATAGCCAGCTTTTTTGTGTGTGTTTGTGTGTGTATTGATGTTAATATTTATTTTTCCTAAGTCACTGTTTGTAATGCCCCCCTTAAGCAAATTGCCTACAGTGTGAGGTTTATTATTTGCATTTTAGAATAGCAAATGCCAATATTCTTCTTCCATCGTAATAATACACACTTCTGACTGTAAAATTTTTGTTTTAGCAAAGTCATCTAAGCACACAAATGGAGATGCTGAATTTATACATTGCACTAAGCCAACCCTTTTATTAATTGTGGTTTGTAGAACAAAAATAAGCCAATACAAGTGTAACCTTAAGCCATAGTGGAAATGTGTATTCATCACATTGTAGAAAAACTTAGATTTTTTTTGTGAGACAAACCATTCAGTTATATCAAACCACAGGCAAAAGTAGAATTATGATGGATAGATTATTTACATTTTGTCTTTATCAATTGAGATTTTGGCTTTCCCGCTCGACTGAGGGCCTCAGAGTCCAATGAAATTTAACTCTTGTTTTATTTGGACATTAGCCCAGAAGAACAACGTTTTCAACTATGAGAAGATGATCGTCACAATAGTTCACTTTGCGTAAAAGATTTACCTGCCTGAGAGTGATAATCAAAGTAGTGATTCAAAATATCTTATTGCCTTTTTTATAGTCTGTTCAACATAATTTCTGTTTCACTTAGTCAGATAAAGGTAAAGGTAAAGGTTCCCCCACACATGCGTGCTAGTCGTTTCCGACTCTAGGGGCCGGTGCTCATCTCCGTTTCAAAGCCAAAGAGCCAGCGCTTGTTCGAGGACGTCTCCGTGGTCATTTGGCCAGCATGACTAGACGCCAAAGGCGCACGGAATGCTGTTACCTTCCCACCGTAGTGGTCCCTATTTTTCTACTTGCATTTTTACGTGCTTTCGAACTGCTAGGTTGGCAGAAGCTGGGACGAGTAACAGGCACTCACTCTGTTATGCAGCACTTGGGATTCAACCCACCAAACTGCCGACCTTCTGATCGACAAGCTCAGCGTCCTAACCCACTGAGCCACCACGTCCCTTTTAGTCAGATAGTGTAAGCAAAAAGACATTGCAATTAGGAATCAATTCTGTTTAATTAATTAAACACAGCAGAAAAAAATGGGCTTCTCATATGTGTACATATATAAACTTTAAAAACAGTTTCAGTGAAGATCACTAGGGTTCTTTATAATCCTCCATGTCTAATCTACCTCTGTAATCAATTTGTTCCTAAAACACAAAAATATCACATGTGAAATTTGTCTCAAAGTTAAATTAAAATGTGAAATGGCTTCTTCCCAGAATGTAATAATTAGTCTAAGATCCACCGAGGTTTGTGATACAGACTATCATGACAATTTGCTGTGGTTTAGAAGAAATGGATCTCCTGACTGTTCCACTCAGGCATTTAAAAATTGTATATCAGATTGGTTTTTGACAAGTGTAAGGACTAATTGTGAGCTTTTTGCCACTTCCAATAATTTAGGCATCTGAAAATGCAATTGATCAAAGTTGCATTTGATCAAACGACAGAAGTTCTTATTGTTGGGCAGCAACAGATATATTTATCCTTGAATGTAGGAAATGATAAGAACTCATCAGCCAGTAATTGATACAAAGTAAAATTCCAACATCTATTCAAATATTCTATAAAAAATGTTCTAAAAAGTCCTGGAAAGAAGAACACATACTAAGAAAAGTCATCCAGAATTTGATACTGATCAAAAGTTATGCATAATGATACAATTCAAAATTCAGTATAGCGAAGTCACTCTCTTTAGCAGACAACCACATCTTTATGGAATTTGCAAACCCCACAGAAATTGACAGAACAGTAAATTTTAAAAAATATTTCCCAGATCTGTATAATTTGAATTGTTTGCATAATGACATGACACATGTTTCATCACTGCCCCCCTCAAAGGCGCTCGTGAATCCATTAAGTTCCATATGTTGTTTTGACAACATACGGTAGAATCTAAAAGTTACTAGTATCCATGGGAAAACATTGCTTCTATATTTGTGGAATGGATATTGGAAAGAAATCCTGCAAATCTTACTCTATTGGCTCAAGTGGGGACTGATACCTTTATACTATTCTTCCTGCTGCATAGCAGCATAACTTCTCAAGTCTTTGGATTCCATCTCTCAGCTGGTGTCAGTGTTCTTCAGGTTATGATTCTGGATTACTTCAATTCCCTGGTGGTATGTTTGGTGATAATTCAGGAGTTTACACATACCATGACAACTAAACTGACCTAAATGGTCTGATGCACAAGACTTATTATACCTTTATTTAATTATTTTGGAGTAGATGCAGTGTGATCTCAGGAAACAGGACATTAATATCTGTCCCTTGTCATTGTCCAATCATTATCTGATTGCTATGTATGTCACTGGAGAAGAGCCTAATGCTGGGAAAGATCGAGGGCAATAGAAGAAGGGGACGACAGAGAATGAGGTGGCTGGATGGAGTCACTGAAGCAGTAGGCGTGAGCTTAAATGGACTCCAGAAGATGGTAGAGGACAGGAAGGCCTGGAGGAATGTTGTCCATAGGGTCGCGATGGGTCGGACACGACTTCGCAGCTAACAACAACAACATGTTTGATTGATCCATCGTAGGTTCCCAATGGATCTGTTCAGGGTAGCTGTGCTTATCCTCCTTACAGGGACTGTTCCAGTCAATTGAGACAGCAGAGGTCAAACCATAACACCCTCCTTTGTGGAGTGCCACAGAGTCATACTCTACTATCCCCCTACTTGACATCTACATATGAAGACATTGGGAGATGTTAACATTAGCATGGAGTTATATATCATCAGTATGCTAACTATATATCTCAGGCCTGAACTGGAGATACAGAGAAATTGCTACCCCAGTGTCTGGAGACTGTAAGTGTCTGAAGAAGAAAGAACAAATTCAGGCTCAATTTCAGTGAGGCAGAGGGGATATAGGTTCAGAAACCAACCAAGACCCGATAGCAGTGATATTCCATCTTGGATTCTGGATGAGGGGGCACTCCCATGGAGTAAACTATTTCAGACTGAACCCTCAAGGTGCATATGATAGCTGTAAGATAGGAAGGTCTCCGTCTCATGAACCAGTTATGAGTGTTTTCCTGAAGCAGAGGTTTTGCTCATAGTCATTCATACCAAGGTTACGTTGTTATTGCTCTAATGAAACATGCTGCACATAGGGACAACTTGGAAGTACAAGACTTCAGCATTTCAAGTAGTTGGAGCTTGTATATAAGGCATAAAGTGATGATGGATAGATGCTAGATAGATGATAGGTGATAAAGATGGATAAATGAATAATAATAATAAGGTTGGAAGGGACCTTGGAGGTCATCTAGTCCAACTCCGTACTCAGGTAAGAAACCCTATACCATAGTAGTAACTGTGAGAGGGATCTCGGAGTCTTAGTAGACAATCACTTCAATATGAGCCAGCAGTGTGCTGCAGCTGCCAAAAAAGCCAACACAGTGCTAGGCTGCATTAACAGAGGGATAGAATCAAGATCAAGTGAAGTACTAATACCACTTTACAATGCTTTGGTAAGGCCACACCTGGAATACTGCATCCAGTTTTGGTCACCACGATGTAAAAAAGATGTCGAGACTCTAGAAAGGGTACAGAGAAGAGCAACAAAGATGATTAGGGGGCTGGAGGCTAAAACATATAGGGAACGGTTGCTGGAATTGGGTATGTGTAGTCTAATGAAGAGAAGGGTGAGGGGTGACATGATAGCAGTGTTCCAATATCTCAGGGGCTACCACAAAGAAGAGGGAGTCAAGCTATTCTCCAAAGCACCTGAAAGCAGGACAAGAAGCAACGGATGGAAACTAGTCAAGGAGAGAAGCAACCTAGAACTTCCTGACAGTTAGAACAATTAACCAGTGGAACAACCTGCCTCCAGAGGTGGTGAATGCTCCAACACTGGAGGTTTTTAAGAAGAGACTGGACAGCCATTTGCCTGAAATGGTATAGGGTTTCCTGCCTGAGCAGGGGGTTGGACTAGATGACCTCCAAGGTCCCTTCCAACTTTATATTATTATTATTATTATTATTATTATTATTATTATTATTATTATTATTATTATTATTATTATTATTATTATTATTATTATTATTATTATTATTTCAGACAAATGGCTGTCCAGTCTCTTCTTAAAAATTTCCAGTGTTTTTTTTTTTATTCCATTTATATCCCGCCCTTCTCCGAAGACTCAGGGCGGCTTACAAGCATAGCAGTAGCCTTCATTCTATGTACCGTATATACTTGAGTATAAGCCGAATTTTTCAGCCCACTTTTTGGGCTGAAAAATTCCACTTCGGCTTATACTCCAGTCAACAAAAAAAACTTACCGAGGACTTGTGCGCGGCCGAGGCTTTGGTGCTTCCGGGATCGCCCGCACCTCTCCCAAGCCACCGCCGTCCGAGACCTGCCGAAGTTTGGGGAGGTTTGGGGAGGTGCGCGCGCACCTCCCCAAACTCCGCGCCTTGCCTGCCTGCTTCTTTCCGCAGCGGAAAGAAGCAGGCAGGCAGGGCGCGGAGGAACGGAGACTTGCCGACGTTTGGGGAGGTTTGGGCGCCTCCCCAAACCTCGGCAGGTCTCCGTTCCTCCGCGCAGACCTGCCGACGTTTGGGGAGGTTTGGGCGCCTCCCCAAACCTCCCCAAACCTCGGCAGGTCTCCGTTCCTCCTGCCGACCTTTGGGGAGGTTTGGGCGCCTCCCCAAACCTCCCCAAACCTCGGCAGGTCTCCGTTCCTCCTGCCGACCTTTGGGGAGGTTTGGGCGCCTCCCCAAACCTCGGCAGGTCTCCGTTCCTCCTGCCGACCTTTGGGGAGGTTTGGGCGCCTCCCCAAACCTCCCCAGGTCTCCGTTCCTCCTGCCGACCTTTGGGGAGGTTTGGGCGCCTCCCCAAACCTCGGCAGGTCTCCGTTCCTCCTGCCGACCTTTGGGGAGGTTTGGGCGCCTCCCCAAACCTCCCCAGGTCTCCGTTCCTCCTGCCGACCTTTGGGGAGGTTTGGGCGCCTCCCCAAACCTCGGCAGGTCTCCGTTCCTCCTGCCGACCTTTGGGGAGGTTTGGGCGCCTCCCCAAACCTCCCCAAACCTCGGCAGGTCTCCGTTCCTGTTTGGGGAGGTTTGGGCGCCTCCCCAAACCTCCCCAAACCTCGGCAGGTCTCCGTTCCTCCGCGCAGACCTGCCGACCTTTGGGGAGGTTTGGGCGCCTCCCCAAACGTCCCCAAACCTCGGCAGGTCTCCGTTCCTGTTTGGGGAGGTTTGGGCGCCTCCCCAAACCTCCCCAAACCTCGGCAGGTCTCCGTTCCTCCGCGCAGACCTGCCGACCTTTGGGGAGGTTTGGGCGCCTCCCCAAACGTCCCCAAACCTCGGCAGGTCTCCGTTCCTGTTTGGGGAGGTTTGGGCGCCTCCCCAAACCTCCCCAAACCTCGGCAGGTCTCCGTTCCTCCGCGCAGACCTGCCGACCTTTGGGGAGGTTTGGGCGCCTCCCCAAACGTCCCCAAACCTCGGCAGGTCTCCGTTCCTGTTTGGGGAGGTTTGGGCGCCTCCCCAAACCTCCCCAAACCTCGGCAGGTCTCCGTTCCTCCGCGCAGACCTGCCGACCTTTGGGGAGGTTTGGGCGCCTCCCCAAACCTCCCCAAACCTCGGCAGGTCTCCGTTCTTCCTGCTGACCTTTGGGGAGGTTTGGGCGCCTCCCCAAACCTCCCCAAACGTCGGCAGGTCTGTGCGGAGGAACGGAGACCTGCCGAGGTTTGGGGAGGTTTGGGGAGGCGCCCAAACCTCCCCAAACAGGAACGGAGACCTGCCGAGGTTTGGGGAGGTTTGGGGAGGCGCCCAAACCTCCCCAAACAGGAACGGAGACCTGCCGAGGTTTGGGGACGTTTGGGGAGGCGCCCAAACCTCCCCAAAGGTCGGCAGGTCTGCGCGGAGGAACGGAGACCTGCCGAGGTTTGGGGAGGTTTGGGGAGGCGCCCAAACCTCCCCAAAGGTCGGCAGGTCTGCGCGGAGGAACGGAGACCTGCCGAGGTTTGGGGAGGTTTGGGGAGGCGCCCAAACCTCCCCAAACAGGAACGGAGACCTGCCGAGGTTTGGGGACGTTTGGGGAGGCGCCCAAACCTCCCCAAAGGTCGGCAGGTCTGCGCGGAGGAACGGAGACCTGCCGAGGTTTGGGGAGGTTTGGGGAGGCGCCCAAACCTCCCCAAACAGGAACGGAGACCTGCCGAGGTTTGGGGACGTTTGGGGAGGCGCCCAAACCTCCCCAAAGGTCGGCAGGTCTGCGCGGAGGAACGGAGACCTGCCGAGGTTTGGGGAGGTTTGGGGAGGCGCCCAAACCTCCCCAAACAGGAACGGAGACCTGCCGAGGTTTGGGGAGGTTTGGGGAGGCGCCCAAACCTCCCCAAAGGTCGGCAGGAGGAACGGAGACCTGCCGACGTTTGGGGAGGTTTGGGGAGGCGCCCAAACCTCCCCAAAGGTCGGCAGGAGGAACGGAGACCTGCCGACGTTTGGGGAGGTTTGGGGAGGCGCCCAAACCTCCCCAAAGGTCGGCAGGAGGAACGGAGACCTGCCGACGAGCCGCGGCCACACAGGGTATTCCTGTGTATTCAGGCTTGCAGAACGGCGGATCGGCTTATACTCGAGTCAATAACTTTTTCCAGTTTTTGGGGGTGAAATTGGGGGTCTCGGCTTATACTCGAGTCGGCTTATACTCAAGTATATACGGTATATGCCTGCTTATTAGGGCTTCCACACACACCCCAAGCGGCATTATTACAAAGTCAGCTTATTGCCCCCAACAATCTGGGTCCTCATTTTACCTACCTCGGAAGGATGGAAGGCTGAGTCAACCTTGAGCCTGGTGGGATGCGAACCTGCACTAATTGCAGGCAGCTGGTGTTACTTAAGGAGGCATTAGCCCACTGCTCCACCAAGGCTCTTGGTGGAGTGTTGGACCATGATATATAGCAGATAGATAGATAGATAGATAGATAGATAGATAGATAGATAGATAGATAGATAGATAGATAGATAGATAGATAGATAGATAGATAGATAGATAGATAGATAGATAGATAGATAGATAGATAGATAGATAGATAGATAGATAGATAGATAGATAGATAGATAGATAGATAGATAGACAGACAGACAGACAGACAGACAGACAGACAGACAGACAGACAGACAGACAGACAGACAGATAGATAAGATATAGATGAACAATAAACTCTTTTAAAAGAAATAAGCTCTTTTTCAGTTAAATTGTTTTGTAATGGAGGGCATGCAGGAAATAATATATTTAGCATAGAATTCTCTTTCTTATTTAGAATCAACATTGTTTCTTTTATATTGTCTTCGACTAAATTTAGTTCACATGCGAATGTTCTTTTTCTGTCTTTCTTTTTCCACTTTTGTTTGTAGAGTATGCACATGCCTGGTGACACATGGAATGAAGACATTGAAGGATTTGAGCCATCACTTTAAAGCTGATACTGGGCTTTATTTTTCTGGTTGCTTGATTGTTTCCCCATCATGGAGAGAATGTAAAGGAATTAATTGTAAAAACAAGTACATTCCTTTTAAACAATAGAGTGAGATCTTTTGTTTAAATTTTAAGCTAAGAAATATATAAGCTAACAAGTATAATTCAGAATTTTTCAGTGGTGCTTTTTCATCTTTCTCTACTAAGTATGTGTTTGCTATCATTAGCAAAAAAAGACAAAAACAAAGCAAAACAAAATATCTTGCCTCTTACATTTAAAATAGCTAATGTGTACAACTTTCCTAATTTAAATGTAACAAGCACTAAAAAAATGCATAAAAATCATGCATCCCAAAGCCATCACTGTCCTTGGATTGTTTGCCACAATGAGCTGCTAACATGTCTCATTGAATGGGAATTGCATTCTCACATATATGAAGGCGATGAGTTTCCAGAGGGCTATTATAGAAAAAGATTGACAATTTATCTGACTATACCACTGTATATGTATACGTATATGTATATGTACATATGGGTCCACACAATTTATGTACATATTTGTTTTCACAATACATGGATTTTTCACAATAAATCAATATAAGAAATTAAATCTTGGTCTCACATTGTCTGAATGTCTTCCAATGAATTCCTTTCTTGCTTAGTTTTCAAAATTTCTTTCTTTAATAAGGCACACTTAATAAGGAACTCTGTGTGTGTGTGTGTGTGTGTGTGAGAGAGAGAGAGAGAGAGAGAGAGAGAGAGAGAGAGAGAGAGAGAGAGAGAGAGAGAGAGAGAGAGAGAGAGAGAGAGAGAGAGAAATTCATACCTCACATACCACATACCTAACAACATTTGGTCAAAAGGATGCTTAGTCTACCAAGCAGAATGATTCTATACATATCCACAGTCTTTCTCTAGGGAAAGGATGGAAGAGAAAAGGAGCCAGATGTGACAGATGTTTGTTGCTTTGTTCAATGTACTGTTGGAAGATCCTTAGATATGATGTGAAAATTACCTTAGATATGATGTGAAAAATTCAGAGAGAATCCCACTGTTTCATTTCATTTTTTACATCAATATGAGATTACTAATCAACAACATCATAGGAATATAAAGTAAAACTATGACCAAAATAAAATCAAAGCTTTATAGCATGATTATTATCTTCTGTAGTTGTCTTATTTTTTTGGTGTCTCACTATATATATATATATACTGCTCAAAAAAATAAAGGGAACACTTAAACAACACAATGTACTGTATTTAATAGTAGGATGTCTTATCTTGTGTTCCCTTTATTTTTTTGAGCAGTATATATATACACACATACATACAATAGCAGTAGATCAAGGTGTTCTATTGCACCAGTTTCACCGGAAAACACTTACTATATACTATATATTTGCATTTTGTCTGAATGCCGACAGAACCCCACTATAGTTTGTAAGAATATTTGTTAAAGAAAAACTTTGAAAAAGTCTAAAATAATTTTGTAGTTCAAAATATTTGGCTATTCTGGCTTTTGTGTCTGTCGGCTCCCATCATGGGGTTCACAATTGCACAGGACAATAACTCAAGGAATAGGGACCCTGGGGCCAAATTAATTAATATGTGATTCAATCCATTAAAGAAATCCAATTCATCAAAATGTTAAAATGAATCTATCAATGTATATCAAACATACATTGGAAAATATAAAATATATATTTATAAGCTGAAATTCACACTGAGGAACTTTGTAAAATTGCTTGCCAAAACAAACATGAACACATACAATAAACAAATGGGCATTAAAAAGAATTATATTTTTTAAAATGTGAATAAAAATATTTTGGATAGACGGCTGTACAAAGGTGTGCATGTAGAAAAAGTATATACAATGTATATAAAAATATGCACAAATGTGTGATTTAAAACTTTTTAAAAAATAACATTTCCCATTACTATACTTTCTGCTCATTCTTACAAAAGCTCATTTACAAGCTAATAATAACTTATAATAAAGATCTCTCATTCAGTATTGTTCAGTAGGTTTGTCACAATGATACCTGGTTAATAAAGCTAACAAGTAATAATTGATCCAGAAAATATTGATAAAAGCACTTGCAAAATTTTACCTTTATTATTTTTTCCCTGATCATCCATGGAAAGAAAGCTGTAGTTTCTAGGCTCTCCATTATTTCTAAGCCCATGGAAGAGGCAATTTTTGAACAAGAGTAAACACTTCTTCATCCAAATTGATCCCTGAGTGGTTTGTGAAAACAACGTATGAAAAATCTATTTAACATATTTGTGTGCAATGCATGCATTTAGCTCTGTCAATTGTTTTGCACTCATATATATTCTCTGTGTAAACATTGCATTATGCTTAAGTTTCTTTGTGCCCCTTCTTGATGTATTATGGAAATACAGTGTGAAGAAGCATTTCTACTAGTATGATTTTAGCTATTATCTCACCTTTAAGAAGTGACTGAACAAAAATCACTGAAAAGGTAGTGCTGTCCTCCAGAACTGCCCAGTTCACAGCTCTGTTTGTTAGAGCATCATTTTTCACTCTGCAGAGGAAAATCTTCAGCAATCTTACTGATATCCTACTATTTATTTCAAAATGGTGCAGCTTCTGCACCATTTTGATTCTGAAATCCTGCTTTCAACAGGTATTTCATTACTTTGTCACTTCAGCTGTTGAGACAATATTTATATAGTCTTCTTTCAATATACCAATTTAGATTCACTTTGTGTATGGTAGACATTTAATTCAGCCAAAGGATCCAGTGACAAAACAATGGAGACCATTTTAACAACTACTCTGAAAATCCCAGCAAATCTACTGTAAAGATTTAAAAAGTTTTGAAAAATAGCTGCCCTTCCTTTCCATGAGGAAGAAATTCAGTTTCAGACTTGATTCATGGAATGCTGACATTAATCTGGATCCAACCCTGCTTCCCATTGTCACAAACAATTGTTGCTTTTGCATTTCACTATTACCTTTTGTTGTCAAGTAATGACTGGCCACCAAGACTAAAAAAATTAAAATATAGCTGCACTATAGTTAATTTATAGACGTCTTAGGGTGGGTGAGTGGGAGAGCAAATGAAAAAACGTTCTTTAAACACAGGAAGAACTAAGTAAAGAACATTGTTATGAGAAGTAATATAAAAAGTGATATGAATAAATAAAATAAAATGCATCACTAAAAGAAAAGTTCATAATTTCCATACATAAGAATTGACAGAGTTCATCTGTTGGTATTAACGTAATGATATAATATAACCAACTCGATAAAAATGTGATTCCTGCCCTTGGAAATTCAGTTAATCATTTTTTTTCTAATAAGGCAATTTAAAAAGCTATTTTAATCCATAAATCAATTGTTGCATATTCAAGAAAGGTCCAGTATTGTGCAATAGTAAGGTTTTGCTGTCAAAAATAAATATACAATCAACTCCTTATGTTAACGAAAAATGTTGAATCATATGAATAGATGCAACAAACCAAACTCTGGAGATTGCTCAACTTTTTGCTTTGTAATGAAACAAATTTCACAAACATGAAAACATTATATATAAAGTACACAAAGAGAGATTTTTCATCAGGGACATGATATAATCTCCAGTGGGAGGAAATATCTACCATGTTTCCCCAAAAATAAGACCAGGTCTTTTTTGTGGGGGATGTCCACTTCTTCTGGAGCCAAAGGAGCAGTTTCATTCTACAGCTGCATTCCAGCCTGCATTTTCCAGTCAGGCATTTCTGGAAGGCCTCTGTAGCTGAGTTCCGACCTATGGATTCAATCCATAGTTTGTTCCTCAACTGCAGAGGTCTTGCAGAACCAAGCTATGGATTGAATCCATAGCTCAGTTCTTGGCTGCAGAGGCCTTCCGGAAAGGCCTCTGACTGAAAAATGCAGGCCTGGCTGCAGAAGACTCCACAGAAGTGGGCCAGCAAGGAGAGGCCTGGCTGCAAGATCAGTGGGTGCAGGGCACATGGGGCAGCTCCATACCGCTACCCCCGCCCTAGCTTGATTTTTAAGTGTGTGTCTCGTCCCAAAACTAGGGCTTGTTTTTGGGATAGGGCTTGTATTAGGCCCACTCCCAAAAATCAAGCTAGGGCTTATTTTCAGTGTAGGCCTTACTTTCGGGAAAACACGGTATCAGTGGAAACAATATATATCACAAGCCAAGGTTTTCTTTTTTCTTTTCCAGAATTCAGCTGAAAGGGCCAGAAAAGTCTTCAAAGTGAGGCTATGCAAAGATTAGAACATGAGCCATAAAATTCAAACATGCAACATTTTAGCTAAAAGTATGCAATTAGATTCACGCCCTGCAAAAAGGAAGCAGCATTTTCTCATTGCTGACTTGCCATAAACCAAGTGGATAAATAGCACATCAATTGATAAAATATATTATTGAAGGAATATTTCCAAGCCCTCCCTCACCTTTTCTTCCATTTATGTCATAAGGCTAACTATTATATTTTTTTTGAAACAAAAAAATGGTGATTCTGTTAGGTGTTCTACTCTCACTAATCTTTCTGCTTTCATTCTGTAAAATACTTCCATATCTTCCCCATGCTGTGTAGGAGTCAAATGATTCTTGTCATGTGCTTAGTAATAGGTTAATTTGTTTCACTTAAGGCTCTTCCTCACAGTCCAGTTAAAATACAGTTCACAACATTTTGAGCTGAAGGAAAGTATGTCCACATCATTTCTGCTGGCAATTCCTATTTTGCCATCATAAGGAGTCCAGCAAACGGTACTGTCCTTATTGTATTCACATTAATAAAAGGGGTTAAGTTGTCCGGCTTGTTTATTTTCTTAACAAACATTACTCATCTCAGCAATGATTCACTAATTACACTTACTAACATGGAGAACCATCTGTCAAAAGTCAGCTCCTACCCCAACTTTAGCCCCACCTCACATCAGAGAGAACAGTTGGTAGAAATGTTTCCTGTGGGTAACAAATGCACATGGGAGGTGAGGTGGAATGAAACCAAGAGAATCCCCCGGTCATGTGCCTTTATTAAAACTAATTGCATCCTGTGTTAAAATTATAAGAACCGTGCCATTCACCAGTGCCATTGTTGAGGCAAAAGATAGCTCAGGAGCTGGGCAGCACATTTTATGCTGACATGCTTTCTTGCTAGTTAAAAAACTGGAGGGGGAAGGGGGTGTCACTTTAGTATGACTATCTGACTACAGCCAAATTCAGGGACATTGCTTGATTTCAGAAGTTCTGAAGTTTGCCTGCAGAAATTGTAGTGCTTTATCACTGGAGGTTTTAAGAACAAACTGAACAGCCACATCTGAAATGATATAGGGTTTCCTTCCTGAGTAGAGGGTTGGACTGAAAGACCTCCAAGGTCCCTTCCAACTCTATTCTATTCTATTCTATTCTATTCTATTCTATTCTATTCTATTCTATTCTATTCTATTCTATTCTATTCTATTCTATTCTAAACATAGAATTGTCACATGAGGTTTTTCTATCTTGTCTATATTAGAGGGAGGCTGGGACACATAAAGTACCTGAACTTTGGGGTCTCCTTTTTATTTATTTTATTTTTATTTTAATTCCATTTATATCCCGCCCTTCTCCGAAGACTCAGGGCAGCTTACAAACTTAGCAGTAGCCTTCATTCTATGTATATGCCTGCTTATTAGGGCTTTTACACACACCCCAAGTGGCATTATTACAAAGTCAGCTTAATTGCCCCCAACAATCTGGGTCCTCATTTTACCTACCTCGGAAGGATGGAAGGCTGAGTCAACCTTGAGCCTGGTGGGATGTATGTAACTGATATGTATGTATGTATGTATGTATGTATGTATGTATGTATGTAACTGATATGTCATGCATTCTTCCCCATACTAAACAGTGTCAGGTGAGTCTACAAAACAGCAAATATTATTTTAAAATACCGTATATACTTGAGTATAAGCCGAATTTTTCAGCCCACTTTTTGGGCTGAAAAATTCCACTTCGGCTTATACTCCAGTCAACAAAAAACTTACCGAGGACTTGTGCGCGGCCGAGGCTTTGGTGCTACTTTCAGAGCCTTCTCCGCTAATCAGCTGTCTGCCCATCAGCTGTCCATAGGGATGCTGCAAAGCTCTCCTTCTCTAGGCCTTGGACTCCCTCCTGGCTGAAGAGTAGATGAACCAAGCCAGCAAGGAGACAAAATGTTTCTGCAGCTGTTTTTCCTCTGAAGTTTTTTTTTTTAAAAGTAATCTCCGAAGGTTATGCCAGAAAATGGAGGACGCTGGGTCTTTGCAAGCTTTAGCTGTCCGCCTGGCTGCCTGAAGGCCGCCCTTTTCAGGCAGTCTGACAGACAGCTAAAACTTGCAAAGACCCAGCGTCCTCCATTTTCTGGCACAACGTTTAGGTCTTTGCAAGCTTTAGCTGTCCGCCTGGCTGCCTGAAGGCCGCCCTTTTCAGGCAGTCTGACAGACAGCTAAAACTTGCAAAGACCCAGCGTCCTCCATTTTCTGGCACAACTTTTAGGGATTTATTATTATTATTCCTACTACTACTACTATTATTACTACTACTACTACTTCAGGAGTAAAAAGTTGCAGAAAAAAATTCTCTCCTTACTAGCTTAGTTCCTCTACTCTTCCATCTGGAGCCAAGGTAAGATTTTAAAAAGGGATATTGGTTGGAAGGCAGAGGGAGAGTTTAGTTTTAGCATCTAAAAAAAGGGGGGGGGGAAATCAGCGAGTACATCCCAACCAGCTTTTTATGTTTTTGTTATTGAAGAAATATGGGGGAGGGGGAGGGGTTCTGGGGTGGGTTGGGGAGGGGATAATATTGTAACTTCAATAAAAATTTTCAATAAAAAAAAAAGAAATATGGCTTTCTGGGGGAAGGTGGGGAGGGCGTTAAGGAAGGAAAGGGTTTTTGGAAGCTCGTCCTGAAGCTGCCTTTTGTGCAAGGGGCCTTTTCTCAAAGCCTAGAGAGGCAGCTTTGTTGCCTCCCCGTAGACAGCTGATGGGCGAACACCAAAAGCTCCAAAAGGCTAGGGAACTAGTCCCAGAACAAAACGGAGACCTGCCTGGCGGCAGAGGCTTGCAGAGCGCGGATCCAGCCTCCGAGGCATGCAGAACGGCGGATCGGCTTATACTCGAGTCAACAACTTTTCCCAGTTTTTGGGGGTGAAATTGGGGGTCTCGGCTTATACTCGAGTCGGCTTATACTCAAGTATATACGGTAAATGAGAAGTCAAGAAATGTGTGTTAATTGCCTGTTATTCTTCAGTGTTCATTTTTTAATATAATGAAGTTATATTGTATCCTTCGCTTGACATACTGGAAGATAACTACATCTTCGTTCGGATTTGGCACACTCAGCCTTCTACAAATTATATGCTGCTCATTGAAAAAAATCAATAAGCAAGACATCTACTGAATCCTTAGAGGAAAAGTGATGTAAGGTATTGAGAACCAATGTATAGTCACTTATGGGAAAATTTCTAATCCCTCTTGTGCTACAGTGCCATTTTATCATTGTGAATAATGATAGACAACAATTAGGTTGTCTGCTACTTTGCTATAGAATAGAACAAGATTACTTGCCCCTTGTGTTAGAGTCTTCACTTTTAATAAAAGCATGAGACTTTAAAAATTGTAACCATCATTCATTTTATTTCATTAATTGCAGTATGTCTTGAAAACAATTTGTTGCTTCCTCTACTGCATAAGGAACTTCTACATTAAACATTCTCCTTTTAAAATAGAGATGCAAAAAACAGGCATAATATCACAAGCAAGAAGACATCTGACTTATCTTCCACATGAGGAAAAACAGGGTGTGACTGGGTGCAAATAGGAGCAGGCTAGAAAGAGTGACTAGAAAGCATTATATACTCCTTCACATGCTGTTAGAAGCTACAGCACACCAATGAAATCAAATCACAACACATCTTGAATGAAGAATACACTATAAAACTAAATCAGATTCTTCCACTAACCTAGGGGTGTTAAACTGCTGGCCTGCAGGCCAGACGCATCATCCGGAAGCCATGCCACCCCATTGCCAGCAATGACGAAACTGTCCCAATACGTTGCGTGGCGTCAGGTGACATCGCGAGTTTGACATGTCTGCACTAGCCCAATGTATTGATAGCTAACACTATAACTGCACTCAACTGAATGGATAGAGGTTTTGACTAATGGCAGATATTCAGCTGATATACAAAGAAGGACGTTTCTTTTAACCTTCCTTTGCCTCACCATTTAAGAAATCTAACAATTATAATGTATAGTTCATTGATTGGAATTTTCCAGTCAAATTAAGAAGTTAATCCCAATGGGATTGGCCACCTCACTTGCTCCAGCACAAGAAGTATGTTGTGGACCCTGTCAGCCAAGGGCCCAGTGTCAGAAAGCTGGGTTTGCGTCCGAGATCTTGGGTCTTCCAGCAGGACAATGACCCCAAACATACGTCAAAAAGCACCCTGAAATGGATGGGAAGAAAGCGCTGGAGAGTTCTGAAGTGGCCAGCAATGAGTCCAGATCTGAATCCCATTAAACACCTGTGGAGAGATCTTAAAATTGCTGTTGGGAGAAGGCGCCCTTCCAATAAGAGAGACCTGGAGCAGTTTGCAAAGGAAGAGTGGTCCAAAATTCCGGGTGAGAGGTGTAAGAAGCTTATTGATGGTTATAGGAAGCGACTGATTTCAGTTATTTTTTCCAAAGGGTGTGCAACCAAATATTAAGTTAAGGGTGCCAATAATTTTGTCCAGCCCATTTTTGGAGTTTTGTTTGACATTATGTCCAATTTGCTTTTTTTCCTCCCTTTTTTGTTGTGTTCCAATACACACAAAGGGAATAAACATGTGTATAGCAAAACATGTGTTCCTGCAATACTTTTCTGTGAGAAATACTTGATTTTCTGGAAAAATTTCTGGGGTGCCAACAATTTTGGCTATGACTGTAGATAGAACCTTTTTGCCATGGCTACACCCACTTGGACTTTCTAAAGGGCCCAAAAAACTAGTTCAGCCAACTGGCTTGGGATCTCAATGGAGGCATCCCATTCTGGCATCCCACACTTTATGCATTGGTCCCTTTTTAGCAATTCTTTTTTTCATTTCTGATGTTTTAATTTTTAACACTGAATGTTTTTAATGATCTCATTGTTTTATATTGTGCTTTTATATCATAAGCCACCCAGAGCCATTTGGCAGTGAGATGAGCAGCATAAATATTCAATAAATAAAAAAATGAAGATCCCTGCTAGCCTGGCAAACTAGCCTAGAATATTTCAGACTTGAGGCAGGGAGCTGAACTGGCTAACCTACAGGATGCCTTACATGGACCAAAATTTTGTAAGGTCTCATTTCTGATCTCTTCCTATGCTATTTTCCTATTTTCCAATTCAGTTCAGGAGAACCAACAACTTAAAACTCTTTTGCCCCAAAATGCCCAACTCTTCCACAATGAAACATCAAATTGGGAAGATAGAAATGCTGCCATGAATATGAAGGATATTGTGCAGGAATTGTTCATGGAGGAAAAATTACAATGGAATCACCAAGAATATCCCATACTTCTGTATGTCTTAGGTTGTGGCATAATATAGTGTCTGAAATAAATGTTGGTTCTTGCTGTATGTTAGACTTCAGCCTCTCTGCTCAACTTTCACATGATGAGGTTTCAAAATCACAGAGGATATTCCCAAATGTTGCTTCAAATTTGTAATAAGTCAGTGCAGAGAAAAATGCATAGATTCTGTGAATTACATTTTAAAAATTCACCAGCCTCACTAGAAGCTGGTACAGCATTCCTGACCCCTATGTTCTATGAATGAGAACTCCATGGGCTTAAAATTTTTTTTTAAAAAAAGCCTTGAATATATAACTCTCACATTCACGCCTGCAGTCTTCTCTTCTTGCCTTTAATGTTATCATAGCACTGACCTCTGGAGTCAGCTACTTCAGTTCCTACATCTTCCAGCTTTTTAAGGAGCACATTTGTCATAACAGTTTCTCTGTCATCAGTGTCAATAAATTCTAGAAGTTCTTTGACATACACCACTGCAGAAGCATTTTCAGTATATTCTCTTGCTGATACAAAATGCACTATTAAAGTCATTTGTACATGTGACTGACGTCAGGTGTGCTGTTCAGAATTTTAGAGGAATAGCTTGCTGAGTTCAGATTGGCTAAAGTTTTCTGTTTGGCTTTTGCTGCCAGTAATTATGATCTCATTTTGAATTGTTCTTCCAAGATTTCTTGCTTTGATGCTGAAGTACAGAACCAAACATAATTTTAAGGACAGTTCCATTATTTGGCACACACAGCTGATCTGAAGTGCCCCACCATGCTAAATTTTAAATACCAAGCCTTCTCACAAGGGCACAGAGTCTTTTCAGAACATTTTGCCACTAACTAAACTCCTATGTAGTCTTTTCTTGATGTTAATCATCTATGGTGTGGTTTACCCTAAGTCCCATCTCAAGATCTTTCCATCATGGAATTTTCTCTGGTGATTTGCTGCTCTCCCCATCATACCAGATTTCTAACCAATTTTTTCCAATCCTTTATTCTGTGGTTGGAACATGAGACTGAAAGTTTGCAACAGAAACAGCGTGTGGCATTTTGGATTTTGAGTACATAAACTATGGTGTCTCCAGTTTGTCAGCACTGGGGATTTCATGCCAGTAATGTGTTGGATGGAAGTATCTCGTTTCTTGTCTTTGGGGAACATGAGCTTTCTATTTGCAATACAAGAAAGTCCCTCGAGCTATTTATTACTCAAGTGGCTCCAGTCCTGGATCATCTAGAATTAAAGGACTGTTTCTTGCACTTGCACATCTAAGACACTCTTCTGTGATCTACCCTTTTTTCAGATATGTGCAAATAATTACGTCTTTTGAGATGGAGATATAACTGATGCACTAGCTACCAACTCACCTGCCCTCTGACTAACAGAACCATTGGGCCTCTCCTCACCACTCACATACTCCCTGGGGCCTGAGGCTCACTGTGAACATTTGTGTCTGTGTGTCTCAAGAGAGCACCTGCCAGCCTAGATAGAAAGACTTCCTTTGCTTGCTTGCTTTTACTAAAAGCTGTCCCCAAAGGGCTGTTTTCTTCTTTCACTGATGACTGCTATTCTATGCATGCTGAATGGTTCTCAGCATTCAGCTCCAGAGGGCATATAAGGAAGCTGGCAATAGGACCTAAGTGAGGGAAAGCATCAACATTTCAAGAGCCTAACTGGCTCCTACAAGTATCTTCCTCATTAAACTAGGGTCCTAGGGTGCTCAAGAACCTCCTGCTCCTCTCTCTCCCTGCAATTCCTCCCACTTTCTGCTACTCCCTTTCATCTCCTATCCTGCCTGCCTATTGTACCTCTTATGACCAACTTCCTCCAGCATAGCATTCCACTGTATATGTGCCTCTAGACTAGTATTGCTCAACCTTGATCATGGCTGGCTGGGGAATTGTGGGAGTTGAAGTCTACACATCTTAAAATGGCCAGGGTCGAGAAACATTGCTCTAGAGCAGGGGCGTCAAACTGCCGACCCACAGGTTGGATGCGTCACACGGAAGCCGCGCCCAGCCCAGCTCCGGCAAGGGGAAAAAAGTCATGATATGTCGCAAAACATCACATGATGTGGTGAGTTTTACATCCTTGCTCTAGAGCACCTGTATCAGCAGAAGACACAATTTGCTGCTCTCCTAGTAGTGCCCATCTTCAAACTGTGGAATCTGGGGGTAGCCACTTCAACTCATTTACAGTAAGTATTCTTGTATCTAATGTTCCAGGAAGAAAGATACTCCATTTCAGTGCCCCCCCACTTTTCCTCCCATGATTTTCCTGGTGGTTTTTTTTCTTTGTGCCTTCTGAGCATGCTTAGTCTTCATTTAGCAATTTGAACAGATGTTCTTCAATTTAAGGATAGTCCCGCCAATCTTTTCTTCTTTTTTTTTCTGTTTTCCCCCTGTCAGTACTTCTGTTGAATTATGCAGCCATCATACTGCAGCAGTGGATCTGAATTCATTATTATATTAGCATGTAATTTTGTGAAAGAATTGCAGCCTCACTCGCTGAAAAGAGACTGGCAGCCTTGAAAACAAGCAGCAGCACACACAAGAGCTTTGCTAATCTAAGATCAATGATTGCCCATTTGCCTTAAAATGGTCTAGACAAATTGTAGGGTAACATAGAAAAGAAACCTGTAGTAGCGGATCATAATGCCTCAGTCCATTTTCTACTTGTCTTTTCCAGCCAAAGTAGGAGGGGATTCAACATAGTAGAGTGTTGGCACATCTGAAAATGATGTGAAATTCATCAGCTTCTCATCTTCAATTGTGTCTCAATAATAATTTTTTTGCCCCTAAAGTCAAATTCTAGATGCTTTGGGGTAGATCTTTCTTCTATATGCAAATTTCCCTATGACAGTACCTAGCCAATTTGGCTAATCTGAAAACAATAATAGTAATAGTGTTAGAAGGGACCTTGGAGATCATCTAGTCCAGGGGTAGACAACCTTGGCTTTTTTATGACTCGTGGACTTCAACATGGCTGGCTCAGGAATTCTGGGAGTTGAAGTCCATGAGTCATAAAAGAGCCAATGTTGCCTATCCCTGATCTAGTCCAATCTCTCACTGTTGCAGGAGACCTATATTTTTTAAAAAAATATTGATTTATCAAAATATAAAATACAAACAGAAATTTTAAAAAGTAATAGAGAATTAGAAAAGAGGGAAGGTAAAAGAAAAAGATGATAGTGTAAGAAAAGAAAAGAAAAAGACACCAACTTCCGACTCTCTTTAACATAGTAGAAGATACAACATTAGTCACAACTTTTTGCTTTACACAACAATATGTACAGGAAACCTATACTATTTCTGATAAATGATGGTCCAGTCTCCTCTTAAAAGCCTCCAGTGATGGGGCATCCACAACTTCTGAAAGCAATTTGTTCCGCTGGTTAATTTCTACTTAGTTCTAGGTTGCTTCTCTCCTTGATTAGTTTCCATCCATTGTTTCTTGTCCTGCCTACAGGTGCTTTGGTAAATAAGTCCCCCCCCTTCCTTGTGGTAGCCCTTCAAGTATTGGAAGATTACTCTCATGTCACCCCTGATCCTTCTTTTCACTAGACTAGGCATACCCAGTTCCTGCAATCATCCTTCCTATGTTTTAGCTTCTAGGCCTTAATCATTTGATTTATTATTTAATCATAATAAACAAAGTCAGGTTGGTAATTGGGAGACAATGAGGAAATCCCAGGGCTGCTGATTAGACTGATAAAATTTTAAAAACTGACTCCATAGGTAAGTTTTTTAAAAAAAAAAATCTTGGACAAAATTAGTGTCAAAACTTTTCTGTAATATTGCCAGGACTGTACCCCAAGACAGAACTTAACAATCAAAGAAGATCTATTATTAACATTCTTACAGACCACAGTAGATCATTGAGTTTATGTCCAAAATTAACACTTTGTTAATTTATCTGGTGATAAACTACAGATAGAAAATGGACTTCACGTTGGTAAGTTTGGAGATTCTTATAAAAAAACAAGTATAAACTTTTAGCAAAGTATACAATAGATGCATGCACACACACACACACACACACACACACAATGCATTATATCAACTGTTCCTACAGCTGTAAACACTTCAAATAAAGAAATTAGTATCTGTCTTACTGTCCAGGCTTATCAAAACAGCCTCTTTTGTATGCACCAATATTGTAAAAAGCGTGGAGATTTTCAGCAGTACTTGCGTTGGGCCACAATACACTCCCTTTTAAACCAAGGAAAATGGGAGGGGGAAAAAAGGACACTTCAGTATCAAATCTGCTACCAATTCACCACATTATTATGAGGACAGAGAGAAAAAGGGACTTTTCAGAATCAGAAATTGGATGCCTTCTGTCACAAAAGCAACCCTGTTGCATCTCCAGAAAGCCCCCAGATCCTTTGTCTCTTTGGGGGGAAAGAGATCAAAAGGGTTGTCTTTTAAAGGACCCAGTAATAGTGGTTTTGCATTTGGAATGAGACACTAAGGGAGTATCATGATGGCAGATGCTCTTACATCACTGGGGGGGGAATAATTATTCTGATCCATAAACCCAAGCTAAGCCAGCTGAATTGCCTTGTAACCAAGGTTTGTTTTAATAGACCGCTAAGTGTTATGCATTACTGCCTATTATAATTTGGTTGCAATAGTCTCCTGATACCTTGTGAATTAATCTAGTTAGGAAACATAATAATACAGTCATAACAACAGCAACAACAATAATAATAGAAACACCTTCTCAAAATGCCTCAAAGCAGTGAGCAAACTCAGTGTCTGAAGGTTAATGATTGTTCATGAAAGCTACAGAAATAAATTATCTGCCTAGGGACTCGGTCACGTGATCTGCACAAAAGCTGCAACTGCCAAAATGTTTATGGAGAGAGAAGGAGAGGGAGGGAAGAGGGAAGGAGAGAGAAGAGGAAAAATACAGTCAGCGTCACCCAACCCTTTTCCCCCCTCCCCCCCTGAAATCCAAGTCCCAAGCCAAACAGCTGCTCCTGACTGCTGACATTAAATTCATTTGTGTTGCAGCGATTCAGCTGCTTTGCCTTGCTATCACCACCCAGCATTGCAATAACAGGAGATCAGATCCTCCTGTCTTGGGAAAGCATGATCAGTCACCTTTGGAAAACAAAGGTGGTTTAGCCTGAGAGAATATGGAAGGAAGGAAGGAAGGGAGGGAGGGAGGGAGGGAGGGGGAGAGAGAGAGAGAGAGAGAGAGAGAGAGAGAGAGAGAGAGAGAGAGAGAGAGAGAGAGAGAGAGAGAGAGAGAGAGAGAGAGAGAGAGAGAGAGAGAGAGAGAGAGAGAGAGAAAGGCATGAGGTCATTTCTTTTGAAAACAAACCACCTGGGGTAAGCTGTGGCCACGTACTGTACATATGCACCATGGGCTGCAGGGTGCATCTCCTACATAAAAATAGATCTGGAAAATATAAGAGATGAAGAAACTTAAATGCAGAGCTGAGTCAAACAGAGCCGTTCCATCTTCTGTTCTGAGGAGAAACACAAGAGGCACAGGCATCACCTCCTATCTACCAAACAGTGTCCTTTTTTATTAAAATAAAACAACATCAACACAGTCATCATGATCATAATTAAAGATAGGCATGTAAACAAGCCAGCTCCAACCTGAAATCATCCCAGTGTAGACGATTTCCTCACTAGTGACTTATTCTATCTTCAGAGCATTACTCAGCCGTCACCAAATAATAGGTGTCCTGTCGTTGCTACTCTGGCACAACGGTCCTTGAATGAATATAGAAGAATATAGAAGGAAGTCACTGAAGATGAAATGACTATAGTGTTACTGAAATAACTGGAGTAGAGAATACATCTTTGAGCCTTTGAGATGGGAATTTTTGAGATTTTTTCTGATTTCATACTCTGTACCTTCCCCTCCCGTGTACACAGTGGTGGGATTCAAATATGTGAACAACCGGTTCTCTGTGTGGATGCCACTTTCGGAAGTCCATTCTGGGCCTGGGCAACAAAAAATTAGCTACCAGTTCTGCCGAAGTGGTGTGAACTGGCTGAATCCCACCACTGCATGTATAACTGGATTCCCATAAGTGCCAAATTGGTTGTTCCAATTTTTCTTCCAAGGGTCCTTGAAAAAAGCAGAAATGTTCTTCTAAGGCACGGGTGTCAAACTCGATCATGTCACATGATGCATCATGACTTTTTTTTTTTTTTGCCTTTGTGGAGCCAGGGTGGATATGGTCTGTGCGTGACACATCTGGCCTGCAGGCCACCATTTGACACCCCTGTTTAAGGGTATGGCCATCATTACTGCCAGCATATGTAGAGCTGCCTTGATTACTTTTTAGAGGCAGTAGATGCTGTTTCATTAGTAAAGGGAAAACTCCTGCTGCTTTTCTCCAGTCCTAGTTATATTTTAAAGCTAGTGCTAATTTATAGTCCATTTCCATATGCTAAAAGACACTTACTGAGACCAGTGTTACTTATTCCCAAGTAAGGAGCACAGGCTTGCAACATTAGTCTACCATATAATGAGTTTTCAGACTCAAAAAGAAAAAGGAGGTTTTTTTAAAAAAAAACTTCTTTACTATAGTAATTCTCCAGTCATTCAATTACCATTACAGTTTGCACTGCTTATGCTACAAAGCATTTCTTGTTGCTCTAGTGATAGGGTTCTGATTGTTCTATTTGTTAGTATCCACAAAAATGGGGTATGTTCATGTGTATGTTTTTCTTAGAAGAACATGATCATTTCTGAGAACAGAATCACTTTTTAGAAGAAAACTTACAAGCATCTTATCTTTTGAAAATCCTTTTATCCCAAAATCTTCTGTAAAATCTTGATAAGTCTACTATTAAATTCAGACATATGGACTGATAGTATCAGAACATATTCCAGAATTCACATACAACTTATGCTAAGCTACTATTCCTCAAAAATCATCTCCATGCTCCTAAATACTTCCTGCAATTGCAGATGATAAAAGACTATTAAAAGTGGGCAAATAACATATTCAAAAACTTTATCCACCAGAACTTAGTTTTATACTTACTATTAATTTATTAAAATGTATACATGGTTAATCTGTCTAACCCTTTTTGTTTTCATATGAATAATTGATCATAAAAGCCTACAATATACATACGTAAAGGCAGTGGTGGTATTCAAATACCTGAACAACCAATTCTCTTTGTGGTTGCTATTTTCAGAAGTCCGTTTGGGGCCTGGGCCTCTGAGGCTCAGAACAGCCCACTGGAAGTGGCATCCACACACTTCCGGTGGGCCGTTCTGGGTCTGGGAACCTCCCCCAGGCCTCTGAGGCTCAGAACGAACTTCCGGAAGTGGCATTCATGCACTTCCGGTGGGCTGTTGTGGGCCTTGCAAAAGAGGGCTAGGACTTCAGCTGGTTCACCAAAGTCAATAAAAAATTAGCTACTGGTGCAAACCAGCTGAATCCCACCACTGCATGAAGGCCATTTATTAAAAATCAGAACAATAAAGCATTATTATTTGGTAGCTTGATAACTGAGCAGTTAAAGTGCTCAAGTGAAGTTTTTGCTAGAAAAAAATTGTCCACACCTGGAACTTTCTGAGCTCAAATTTTAATTTCATATTTTGTGTTGCAATTTTTAAACAATATGCTAAGTAGTTTTGAATACGTTTGTTAAAATGAAACACTGAGAGTCACAAAGGTGTTTTTTCAGGAGGCAACTGGACTTTTTGTTTTTCTTTGAAGACATTTTGCTTCTCATCCAAGACATCTTTAAGAAAAACAAGAAAGTCCAGTTGCCTCCTGAAAAAGCATCTTTGGGTCAACCATGACCTGGATGACTGAGAATCTCCGTAGACATTTAGCTATGCACTTTGGGATGAATACCCTTTGAATGGTACGGGAATATAAATGGATTTCCAGACAACATTGCAGACTACAGGAACAGGGCAAAAAACATCCTGCAGCCAGAAGGCTCCATACACATTTGCACTACTCAGGTGACCCTGCAGACACAGAAAACCTCCAAATGGCCTCAAGGACTCTCTAAAAGAATGCAAATGACCAGCTGTCTGCAAGGAATATAAATCCTTCCATTCCCCACCATCCAGTCAGAGCTGAAGAAGCTTCTTGGATGCGAAGTGAAATGTCTTCAAAGAAAAACAAGAAAGTCCACTTGCCTCTTGAAAAAGCACCTTCGGGACAACCATCAGCTGGATGACTGAGAATCTCCATAGACATGAAATATTGAGTGTTTCCTAGAGAATTCTTTGTGTTATTTATTTGCATAAAGAAAAGAATCCCTCCATGAATTCAGAAATATGCTATATACATCTGGTTTATAATAAGACTATTCTTTAGTGTCCAGACATACATTCAGTGGTGAGCACTAAAACTCTGTCATGATGCCTACTGGGTATCCAAATCAGTATCTGTCATTAAACAAATCGTTTTGATGGTACTTCACCAGGGGAATCTACAAATAGACTGTTGTGTTTTTATAATGCATTTTTGGTAACTCCCAAAACCAAACTTGGAAGTTATAAGCATTTTTTTTCTCCATTGTATTTTAAAGCGTACCTTACTGGTAGGCTTCTGCAACATGAATGCCCATTCTGGTGGGCTTATGACTCTCCACAGCAACCTTGTTTCTGCACTTGACTCTTCCTAGCTTATTCATGCATCTGGCTTGATGATTTTGAACCAGATTAACAACCAATGTTATTTCAATCAGTCAATCAAAATAGGGCTGGAAGGGACCTTGGAGGTCTTCTAGTCCAACCCCCGGCTCAAGAAGGAGACTCTAAAATCATCAATGTTTTTAATTTTTTAAAAAGTCTCACTCATATTCTTATGGTAGCAGCTTGAAAGCACTGACCTTTTCTTCACCTCTTTCCTCTTTGCAAAGTAGCCCCCCAGTTAATAAAACATTCCAGCTCAGTGCACAAGAGGAATTGTTCTGAGCGGGCTGTAAAAATGTTGATCCTTGAGTAATAGTAATGCTGCAGCTAACACAACGTCACATACTGTTCCTTATGTTTTCCTCTGAATTATTTTTCCTCCCGTTTTAGGCACAGGACTTCTTTTCCTACCCTCTTTCCTCCCCTCCTTCAACTTCTTCTCTACTCCCATCCTCCCTACTGTGGCAGACACTGACCCGAACTGGCTGTGATGTCTGCCAAATATGCAGGCCCTGTTTTTGCTAGGTTTGACGAGTTGACTTGCTCTGTGTGTCAAGCATTCACTTGCATTCTGAAAACAAGAAGGTTGAGGCAAAGCTTCAGACTCTCATTTTTTCACCCCAGCTCTTCTTCCACATATATTCTGCAGAGTTGGTGTAATTTGTGATACGTTATATTCTTATTAAAAGTGTGGCTCATATTTATCATTCTTGTCTATAATTCAGTTATGCATGGCTGGGAATCAAATGATTGCTTAAGCTTGAGCAAGGCTTTACCCAATAGATTTGTTTTCTTTTTATTTGAACAGCTGACATGCACACGCTCATGCTATATTAAAAAAAACCTGCCCTTTACTGGTATATGTAGTGAGTGTGTGTGTGTGTGTGTGTGTGTGTGTGTGTGTGCAGCCCTTGGTACTCTCTAAATTTGGTAGTTTGCCTGTTTCATTCCCTAACCAGGTAACATCATCAATGCAAGTTAATGTGGGGTTTCCTCTATTTTTATATTCAGTAGCATGTCCTGCCAGCATTGGTGAGGGTTTGGTTTTCTCCTTGGTAATTCCTTGGTTAGAATATTGTTTTCTGCTTGATTGTTCACCGGGTGTTAATCCCTGCTTATCCCTGCTTATCTCTTCCTGCTGGAGAGGGTATGTTCTGGTCTTTTTGTCTCCTTCTTAGCATTTTTATTGGCACTTTTGAATCGCGTGTTAATATGGTTTATTTTTATGTGCCTGTTGATAGCTAATTTGTCTGAATGCCAAACTCCTAGGAATTCCCAGGCATTTTTAATGCATATATGCGTACATATATTTTGTGTATTTGGAGGAAAGTGATAGAGAAGCTAGCCATTGCTGTTTCTTCTTGCTGTATTGTTATGTCTCTGGAAAATTATTCCAAAAACAGAAAACTTCCTTCCACTGTGAATGAAAGTTGCTCTATCAATCTCGAGAGTGACAGAGAAATTCTGTACAATTTTTCCTATCAATTCTCTTTCATTTTAATTAAAGATAAATTGCTTTAGAACGTATTTTGAAGAAGCGAATTAGGAAGCCGCCAAAGAGTGCCTATGAATATTCTGTCTTTGTACAATCAGTTCTCTAGTGTTCTTCAACCTCTCCAACTTCCTGCACTTCAGCTACATTTTATGAAAATACAAAATAAAGGAACACCTCTTGTAGGCCTTTTTATGCAGCAGTTGTTCTGCCACTTTTAAGAGTCATGCCTTTGATAAACTGACAAGTAATTTCTTCTCCCCTTAAAAAAATTCATTAACATATTTCCACTTGGTGGATTTGGTGATTTGGTGGGTTTTATGTATTGGGCTTGTGGTGTTACACCATGTGCATTGCTGGAGCAGCTAACGGCTCTCCAGCAACCCAGACAAGCCGTCTCCGGTCCTGCAGTTGGTTAGCCCCAGGTGGCAAGAGTGGGTTCAAACCTATTGGCTGCCACCTAGGGGCTAGACTAGATATTGTGGCTGGTTGCGGCCCAAGTTCCAGTACAGTTCCAGCAAGAATAAAAGAATGAGTTTTCCTGTACTCAGCCTCGTGTCATCATTCCTGCTCACCAGAGCCCACAACTTAACAGTGGGTGCTGGTTTTAAAACAATATTTCAAAACTGTTAGAATTTTAACTAATAAAATACTTCAAAGTTTTGAAGGAATGTGAATAGACTTCAGTTTTGAAAAGTCAGCAGCTTGGATGGCAGATAAGCATTCTTTTGGAGACAATTGTGGAGTCGGGAATCCTCCATCAAAAAGTCCTCTCTTTCCCCCATAATTCTCAGAATGAGTAGGAGGGTGGGTGGGTTAAAGTGTCTTCCATCATGTTTGGTCTCAGCTTCCTATTGCTGAAATCATGAGAGTATTTACAAATGGAGAAAGGAACTGTGAGTGCTATTGTAAAACCAGATGTTTTTTTCCTTCAGCGTTGTTGTCACTGCAGCAGGAGATGTTTGATTTACCCCAAACTCCAGTGCTGAGTCTCCAGTGTAAAGGCAGAAGGGCTAACGTAAAGAAAGGCCAAGTATATATAACATCTTTCTCTCTGGTCTAAGAATGAGAATTATAAGGTTTATGAATACTAGGAGCAAAAGCTCTACTGCTTTGAAATGTTCTGAAAAATGGCTTTCCTTTTCTTTAGGAATATTTAAACAGTTACACCAGTATGTTTTTTGTTAATTGTAACATACGATGTTTTTAATTAACATTTTATCTATTGCTGTTATCTTATTCATTATTTCAATGATTTATATATTGAACATTGTGTATTATTTTTCCTGCTGGATTATTTAAAACATTGGAGAGACTTCCACTATAAAAAGTACATATTTAATGTTCTGAAATATGAACTATATTTTGAAGTTATTTGTTTTATTTATGCTCAGTCACACAATCATTTCTCTCTCCATTTCTCTCTCTCTTTCTCTCTCTGTCTCTCTCTCACACACAAACATAAATAAACATCCATAAACAGAAGCACAGAGATAAATAAAATATCATTCCTTAAACTGATAAAGACAAAAATCAGTTAAGCATGTTTAATACAATATCTTAACCATATACATGACAGATGAGTCAATTCTACTCTGAAGGAAGATAAGCTGCATTATAGACTGAGTTCAAAAAGAAATGCTTACTCAGAATGATTCCAAATGTAACCAGTAGAGACATAATTTGTTAACATTCTAGCACAGGGGTCTTCAAACTTGGCACTTTTATGACTTGTGGACTTCAACTCCCAGAATTCCTCAGCCAGGCCTGAAAGAGCCACGTTTGAAGACCCCTGTTCTAGCAAAAGGTCTTGTTCAAACTTACCCAATGTAAGGCCCTCAGAATATATTGGGACTTCAACTTCTAGTAACCTCATCCAGTGGACAAAGACCAAGAGGTTGTAGTCTAAAACATCTGAAGGGCACCAGATTGGCAAAGACTGTCTTTGATTTTATTACTGGTAGTTCACAGAAAAAACTTATAATCCTACTATGAATAAGTTCCTTGATTTTTGCAAATTATTATATTATGCCATACATCCATTAATAGAACTATAAATGCTAAGCTAGTGAATTAGAGTAAGAAAGCTACCATCTGCGGTACAGAAGCTGAATTATCAAACAAATGTTCAAGATTCTGAATATTCAGTTTTGCATTGATGTCTTCATGAATAACTTCCTCCATATGGTGATAGTCACAGCTACGGTACTGACTTCATTTTTAGAGACAGACTCATTTTGGCAGGCCACACTAAATGAATGGCATCTTCACAACACTTCAACAATAATCACAATAACTGATTTTCATGTAATGGATAAAATTCCAGGGCCTGATTATCAATTACAAGAAAGTGAACCCCCATCAATTTTAGCATGTTATGATAAAGGCTATGATAAAATGGAGAAATATTACAATGCCTAAGGAAGGAAAAATTGGGAGTAGTATCCAAAATGACAAATTCAAAAAATCAATAGATAAACTATGAAAGTAAAAAGAAATGGATAAAAATGTGCATACAGAGTGATCCAACTGTATTCATTTATTTATCTATCTATCTATCTATCTATCTATCTATCTATCTATCTATTTATTTAAAAATGTATATTGCTGCCTATTTGTTCATGGCAACTCAAGGAGGCTTACAGGAGATTAAAAACACAATATAACAAAAATAAAAATAATAAAATAATATATAATATATAATAAATAACCCAACCCACCCTTGGAGACAGCACATACTCATAACTGCTACTTAATAGGCTCCATCTCACTCTGGGTTCCCCTGGCAGAATCATGTCTTCAGGGCCTTCTGAAAGAGTGTCAGAGTGGGGGCCAGTCTAATTTCCGGAGGGATGATGTTCCAAAGGGAGGGAGCCACCACAGACAAGGACCTTCTTCAGGATCCTACCAGATGTACCCCTTAGGAGTTGGGACTAAAACACTCTTTGCCTCCCTGCTCTAGTGTGTTCACAAGAGACAGCTCTTCAGATAACCTGGCCTGTTACAAGTATGGAACAAGTATAAAACAAGATTCTCCACAAAGTTGCCTCTTTGGCTATCCCCACAGGAAGCTTTTTTTTAGAAAAGAAATGATTATGAAACTGGATTGGTGGACCTACAGTAAAATAATACTTTTCAACTCAGGTGACCCTATTCTTAAATTGAGGGAAGAGTTTGAATCAGAGGGTCATGTTTGTCATTGATTTACATACCAACAACTGAAAGAAAGATTTAAACTAGATAAAAAATATTTTGGGTTTGACTTCATTAAAAATGTATTTGACAAACATATTATTGCTAAGGCTTATAAAATGCTATTGAAATTGAATTTGGAAAGAGAACATGTAAATCATTGTATGATACAATGGGCAAGGAATTTTGGTTATAATGTGATGCTGGAACAATGGGAGAATATGTGGATGAAAAGTTTAAAATTTTCATTGAATTACAACTTAAAAGAAAACTTCTACAAGATGATGTATCGCTGGTATTTAACACCAGACAAGCTATCTAGAATCTATAAAGGTATTTCAAATGAAGGCTGGAAATGTAAATGTAAAGAAGAGACTTTTTATCATTTATGGTGGACATGTGATAAAGCAAAGAAATATTGGAGCAGGATTCTCATTTTGATACAGAAAATTCTTAAAGTAAAAAATAAACATGAAACCAGAAACTTTTCTTTTGGGTTTAATGGGAAAAGATTTGGAAAAAAACTTTGATCCTGTATATGTTGACGGCAGCAAGACTATTGTGTGCACAAAAATGGAAGGACATTTCGATTCCCACTATGGACAAATGGCTACAGAAATTGATGGAGCTGGCAGAGATGGTTAAATTGACTATTTTGATTAAAGAAAAGAATACAAGTACCTTCATTTCTACATTGTGAAAAAGTAAAAAGGTGAGGCTCGACATTAATGCTTTATTCTACTGTAAAAGGGGAAGTTGGAAGTCAATCTCTTTTTTCCCTCTCTTTCCCTCTCTTTCTTCTTCCTTTTTCCTGCCCATTGTGTCCTACTATTTGCTTTGTATTTTGTGTTTTACTTTACAACTTAATAAAAAAAATTAAAAAAAAATAACCTGGTCCCAAACCATGAAGGGCTTTAAAGGTGACAACCAGCACCTTGAATTGTACCTGGAAGCAAATCAGCAATCAATGCAGCTCCTGCAGGAGAGGTGTACACACATGTGTACACCTAGGTCTGCAAAAAAACCATGTGGACCGCTGCATTTTACACCAACTGGAGCTTTCGGATACTTTTCAAAGTCAGCCCCATATAGAGCAAATTGCAATAGTCAAGACAGGAAGTGACTAGGGCATGAGTGACTGTGAGTAGGATTGTTGGTCCAGGAAAGAATGTAACTGGTGCACAAGCCAAAGTCTCAAGTCCAGGAGAACCCCCAGATTATGCATTGGGTCTGTTTGGGGCAGTTACCTCATCCAAGACCAAAGGTAGCAATTCTCCATGGACCAAAGAACCCCAAGCCCAGAGCCACTCAGTGTTGCCAGGGTTCACTTTCAACTCATTGCTCCCAATCCAGTCCTTAACAGCCTCCAAGGACTGCGAGAGGGAACTGTAAGAACTATATACAACTGTGCACTACAGCTATAATGTATTATATGAGAGATTATCCTTGAAGAAAGGCTGGTCTGGAAATCACAATTAGTACATTATGCAGATTCTGGATTATTGGGAATAAAATGTAGAAATATTGAAATAACCTTGCTGGTCTCCCGACCATATTTGAGAGCTGTCCAAGATATGTGGCTTAACCTTAACCTACAGCAACTATTCCTGTAACAACTTATAAATATATTATTGTAATCTATGGTATTGTTATTCTAGGTATCCTAGTTGGTGTCATAACACTAGACAAAAAAGCCTTGGAAGCTGAGTTATTCAACAGTAATTCCAGGGATGGGTTAAATCTAACACAATTAAAACTTGGGTTCTACACACCATTGCAGGAAATATGCCCACAAGGTATAAACAGATACAACATACAGCAGAGAAAGAAGTCCCAAAGTATTTAACTTAGATTATGAAAACTGACATTACTTCTGACTAGGTACATACATTTAATTTAATTGTGGTCCTACTTGTATTTTAGATTTTTGGGGTCTTAAATTACTGTCCAGGGTTCTGAATTATTTCTAAATCCTCACATTTTATCTGTTTAACTCAAAACACATTCCTAGTGATGGACAGTGATAGATCAGGACAGGTGGGCAATGACAAGAGAAAATGTCTTTGTTTGTTTTGGAATCCTCACTTTAGTGTGATTTTACTAATTCCCTTACAGTTATCTTTTCAGTACTGAGCAGTACTGTTATTGTACCAGCCCCTTTATATTGTTACAGCTGCTGTTGTGTTTTTATTCTTTACTGTTTTTATTTTTGCCAATTATTTTGTTGTTTTATCAGCAATCATCCAACCACTGCCCTGGAAAGTGCTATTACTTCATTTAATAAATAGGTTGAATTGTTAATATTACTGTTTTATAGATGTATCTAGTATTATTATTATAAACTTTAATTATCTATTGCATTTTAGTAAAAAAAGAAAAAGAAAAAAGAAAGAAATAAAAAGCTACAACTACATTATCTGAGAACCAGGACGTTTTGTGTATTATTCACTTTTTTTTACTAAAATACATGCATGCATACATACAAACATGTGTGCGTGCATGTGTGTATGTGTGTGTGTGAAAGTCTTCTGGTTTTACTTAAATGAGGTGAAAAACAGCAGGCCCCGGAGAACAATGCGCTCATAAGCAATCACAACTCAAAGCAGAAAATTAAGGATAGAGGCCACATTCATCACAACCTGAGGATGAGTAGAAGATAATGATATCCATTCTGGATTTTTCAAAAATGGCTGACAGCCTATCCTTGCAACAGGGCAAGCTGACCATGTGGATATGTTCTTAGAACCAAGTGATACATTATATGTACATAAAAAGAAGCTTCAATTGTGCTGTTGTAACTGCTAACTTGTCTTTTTTATTTTATTTTTTTTGATAAACATACACACACAAACACACACGAGAATCTGGAGGCTTAAAAGGCCTTATACCTTATGAGGCATTACAATAATTACCTATAACTCTTGAAAATAGAATTCAACCAGTGTCTTACATATATTTAAAGCCAAGAGAGTAGGTTCTTAAAATGATCAAATGCTAATTTTTCTTTTAACCTCTCAATATATTACATGAAGGGGAATGCTCATCAAGCATATTTATATGCATAATGAAGTACAATATCTGTCATTTTTGAGGCAGGTATATAAATGACATAAACTATAGTGATATAATTGTTTCTCTTTTCCTGCTTGCCTACCTCCTGTTGGCAGGAAAAAAAAATCTGATGTTGTTAATCTCTAAGAAGGAAGCTAATAAGAAAATAGCACTTTTTGATTTTAATTATCCAAAAATATTGAACTACCCATAGCCTGGCAACATATTCCCTGTTAAGCACTGCATTACCTTGGAAATAATCTTTTGGCATTACAGACCAATGGTGAGCACTGGGGATGAGGGGTAGGGGATCCTATTTTCTCTCTTTTGTCTTTGAAGCTTTCTCACTGTGACTCATCTTTTTTCCTTCTTCTTTCCTTTCTGACTCATTCTTTTTTTTCTTTCCATGTAGCAGACTGTTGGGAAGGTGATCCCACTGACCAGAGACGTGAGCTGCCTGCTAGCAGATAGTTTTTGAAATAAGTCCAAGAGTCACATGAAACTAGGTTAAGGGTTCTTATTTTTGACCTAAATGTAAGAAAACACACAAGCTGCAGATGAAAATGACAATGATGGGTTTCTTCGGTTCTCCGCAGCCTCCATTTTTGATCAGTGAGTCCTACCAGTCTTGGAAAACACCTGTATATGCCCTTCCCACCATCTCTCTTACTGCTCTGCCTACAAGCCAATCACAGCCTATTGGAAACAGCCCCCAAGTGCATGTCCTCAGAGAACCATGTTTTGTATTTTTTTTCTCACCACAAACCAGTGCACAATCAGGCACACTTGCCTACCATGTTTTGTCTCCCTGGGTCATATTTTTCTCTTTATACAGAAGACAGCAGAAAAAATGGAAGCCTGCCAGCAATACTCCTGACCCCCTCTTTTCCCCAGTTGGTCCTTAAAAAGCCAAAGTCAGCTTCCCAACATCCTCAAAGTCAGCTCCCATTTTCAAGGACATGAGGCAGCTTGTACTATAATAACCACAGTTAAAAGATAACCTGGCTGAGGGAATGTGGGAAATGGGCACATTGGTTCGGTAGCACTTTGCATACAGTGCAGAGTTGTGCAAGTTGCAATGTCTGCTTCTCCCTGCCTTTGAGAGCAACAGGAAAATTGTGGAATCAAGGCTGAGGGAAATAAGAACATGTGGGAAATCGCACTGCCTGTTATAAAATAGGAGGGCAACTGCTCAGCAGGAGATAATAGTTTTGGCAGAAGCCTCACGCTTTCAGTAATGTGTAGAAATATCATATAGTCCAAACAAAAATGGAAAATATCCTAATATATAATGGAAAGTTTGGATTTATTTTTTTAAAAACCTACTCTCTTTTTTAATTTTCTATTCAATAGTGGGCAATTTAAATATTTTATTATTTAACCCTGGAAATAATCCCTATATTTCTCTCCCTTTCTCTCTCTCTGTCACACTAGAATTATAATATTGCTGCCATCCTTGGTGCTCTCTGAGCTTGCTTGTTTTCTTGCAGACATTTCATTACCCTAAGTAGGTAACATCATCAGTGCTAATAGTACAGCACAACCAACACAAACCCTAAAAAGAATTACACTGCCGTACATCAAGAATATCTCAGGAACCGCAAATGGACACTACAACCACACAGAATCAGCATAGCACACAAGCCAATTAAAGACCTCCAAAACATCATAAGCAAACCAAAAGACCCAGCAACCCCAGAAGAAGACTACTAGCATTGTGACGTTACCTAGTTAGAGTAATGAAACATCTGCAGGAAAACAAACAAGCTCAGAGAACACCAAGGACCACTCATTTCAACCGTGAGCTACAAATATTCTCCTTCATTGGTTATAATATTGCATCAGTGCTTTCCCCTGTCTGTTTCTGGGCCCCATTCGTAGTCATGGCATTATTTATAAACCCCAAAGAAACTGTAGATGAGTTATCCGAACGATCATTTCTCTAATCCTAAGATCATCAGAGGCCCCTTCTGTTTATGCTATCATGTTTCCCTGAAAGTAAGACCTATCCCAAAAATAAGTCCTTGCTTGATTTTTGGGGGTGGGCCTAATATAAGCTCTACCCCCAAAATAAGTCCAAGATTTGGACTGATGCACATGCCTAAAAATCAAGCTAGAGCGGGGATAGGGTGATGGAGCCACCTCACACACCCCTCACCCGCTTACCATTGCAGCCAGGCCTCCCATGAATTGACAACTGCCTCATCTCACTGATCTAATGTGGTGGCCCCTGGTCTGCATTTTGCCATAGACGCCTACCGGAAAGGCTTCTGCAGCTGAGAATCGAACTACAGATTCAATCCAGAGCTCCATTCTCAGCTGCAGAGACATTTCCTTTGGACGCAGAAGAAGTGGGCTGGCTGGGCGAGGCTGTTGGTGCCTCCAACCGCAATGTGAGACCATGGAAAAAACACCACCACCCCCACCCCCCGAAAATAAGACCTGGTGCCTCTTTTGGAGGCAAACAAACAAAGAAACAAACAAACCCTGGGTCTTATTTTTGGAGGAACACAGGTATTTGAACATGAAAGAGAAGGCCATTTCAGTGACAGTTCTGCTTACTTAAAACAGCTTGCCTTGTCTTGTGATTTATATTGTCATGTGTAGTGCTATACAAAGATAGGAGCCCACCCCCACCCCCTTTGGAGACCGAGATCATAATTAATGATTCACAGAATGTGAAAAAAGAACTGTTGCTTATTAATGGAGAGAAATATATCCAAGTTCTTGAAAGTGGAAAACCAAATAATGGAGTGAAAAAAATATTATAAGCAAGGTGGAAATAAACATCTGGATCTCAAGGAATCTCACCAGTGTCCACTTAAACTAATGAAAGCTTGGCTGTTGAAAGTTAATGAGTTGAAAAATTGCTACAGAGAATCTGGAAGGGTGAAAATATAGGAAGTTAAGATTCAAGGTGACAGGTTTGCAAACAAGAATATTTGTAAAGAATCTTTATGGGATCTTTATAGGGCAGCTAAATTTTATTTTAATCACATAGTAAATCATGCACTCTTTTGATGTCCTTATAAGAGAGCAAGTAAGGGGGAGGAGGAGGCTAATTGTATCCCCCAAAAGTTCAATTTTATTTTAAAAGGGCATGTTCTTTTCTCTCTACCATATCAGATCAAGAAACAATATTACAAAGATTTGTTAAGTACAAAGCAGAATTACTCCACTTCCTCTTACTTTCCATCCAAAAGCTGTTTTGTGAACTTTTCAATCACAAGTAATTTTAATATAAAAGTATCTAATTCTATATATGAAAGGATCCTTTCATCTCTGTTCTTATCACCCCTTTGTGCATTACGTCAATTTCTCAAGCTTTTTCCATCTATGGAGATTCTCTACATGATGTAGACTCCTAATGTGTTTCCCCACAGTATTGTGGGACTTTATACGAAAACAGTGATTCCAGGAAGCCTTTTAACCACAGAACAACACTTTACCATAGATCTACCTTCATCTTACTTTTTTTGACTACAAGCAATTACCCAAAGCCATCAGTTTCCTATAGATTTGCACAATGTCTTTTTATGATAGTGCTATTCTGACTAAACTATCATTTGGAGAAACCAAAGAGGAGAGGAGAGGAGAGGAGAGGAGAGGAGAGGAGAGGAGAGGAGAGGAGAGGAGAGGAGAGGAGAGGAGAGGAGAGGTTTAGCTCAGTGAGTGTAATTTTAAAATCTGAGATAGTTAACAACAACAACATGAATTACTAGAACTGCTGTGATCATTATCAGAAGCCTTTCTGATTGGACCACATCCTACAGATTTTCCATATAGAAGACTTATTCTATTGTGGTGGTCATTCTTTGGAAAATTCTTTCCTCAAAAATAAAACATATTTTACCTTTGGCATCATTTTTGTACATGTTGAGAATGTTTCATTCTCTACAACATTTGAGAACTCAAGCTAGTGCAGCTAAAAGTCTATGGTCATTGCATTTTATGTGATTTTATACTATTGTATTTGCATTTATAATTCTAGATGCCATCTGGAACTGCACTCCATGACAGAAAATATATAAATATTTTAAACAAATAAGAGTTACTATTTATATTACATATGGCCCCCATTTTTCAATCACTTTAGCTAAACAAATTCCCTAGGGCTCATGTAAATATAACAAATAACTAAGGAGACTATTCCCTTCTTGAATGTTTGCATTACAATAACTAGTGGAGTGTGTTCTCATCATCAATTCACTTCTGAAAGTTCTACCATCCCCAAAGTCTGACACAAATCTTGAAATTTTGTTCTTGTGAGTGGATTTAATGATGATTTCCCAAAAGCACAGACAAGCAACCATTCTATATAACATCCAAATTGTTTATCAGTTCCCAGGACTGGGCATAATGACAGTAATAGAAGCCTGGAAAATGATTAAGTAAATACGATGAAGGACAGAACACCACAAAGGAAATTGATGGTAGGTGGGGCAATTTCCCGTACACTTATAATATAAAACTGGATTTTACCTCTTGGATGTGGTTTATACATTGTGCTAAGCCATTGGGTATTTTGCCAAATTTACCTAATAAATTAGAAAAGTATGGTTCATATAATAATCTAAACCAAAATAAATTATATTAAAGTTAGAATGATGTGTCATGTTTGCCTCATGCTATATTGCACTAATATCCAGAACTATAAGTTCCTCTAATTTGTAAATAATAATTCTGAGAACTTCCACTTTTACCACATAATTTGTTCCATAGTTTTAACATTTTTCTTCTTACTTTATGATACCTTGTCATTATTTTCAGTGCTGATTTTTAGTAATAAATATGTTGTAAAGAATACAGTGGGGAGGAGTGAGTCTACCATATATATGTATGATCCAAGGACAGCTCTGCTCTTAACAATTGTATTTTTATATTCTTCTTGGAATTTGAAATTAATAGAAGAGTAACTTAGATGAACTAATTAAACATTCTCAAATCTCTAACAGATGTAGCATCTGTCTAACTCATGTATTTATACTATATATTTGTATAACCACATCCTGTTTCCCCAATGGCACTGTTGATCTCCTTTCTTTTATTTCAAAGAATAATTTAAAAAACCCATTCCATTACACATACAACTAACATAACTTGTTTCTTTCTTTCCTTGTCATATTATATAAAGAATCATAGCTGCAGACTCCTTCCTTCCTTCCTTCCTTCCTTCCTTCCTTCCTTCCTTCCTTCCTTCCTTCCTTCCTTCCAATACTCACATATAATAAGAAACTGAACTAACAGCGCAAATCTTTAGCATTGAAGTCAAAGCTATCAATATAATCATTCATGGTACTTGTTCAAACATTTCATAATATGCTTTATATATGGATGTACTATACCAGTGGTGGTGAACCTATGGCACGTGTGCCAAAGGCGGCACTCAGAGCCCTCTCTGTTGGCACATGCATCACTGCCACCAGCAGCAGGTCCATCAGGCCACCACTGCAACCCGGAGCAGGAGCCCCGCCCAGCACAAAGGAGGCGAAGCTCAAGTAGAGGTGGTAGAGCAGAGGTCACCAACCACTGTCAATTGGTGAACTGGAAGAAAAGGGAGGTGGAAGCATTTTACATGTGTGCATGCATGCATGGGGCCGTGAGCATGCACACACTGCAAATGGGGCAGGGCTAGTGCCTGCGTGATATTCACTAGCCCTGTCCCATTCTTGAGTGGTGCAGTGCCTTGCAACATGGTGTCCCATTTTGGCGCCCCCAGTTTTTGTGTGCCAGAGGTGGCACTAAGAGGTGCCTCCCTGCCCCCCCTGAGGACACCACAATGTTGGTGTGGCCCTGGCACTTTGTGATAAATAAGTGGGTTTGGGGTTGTGGTTTGGGCACTCAGTCTCTAAAAGGTTCGCCATCACTGTACTATACATATGAATGATGCTCAAGATGGACAAAATTGAGTGATTATTGATAGCAATGCATAATTTACAGGGGAAGTGAGGACTATGTCTAGATTTATGGTATTTTTTCGTGTATAAGATGCTATTTTTTCCTGCAAACACCCTGTTCAAAAATCAGGTGCATCTTATACAAGTGCAGCAATTTATACACGAAAAAAATAATGGTAATCTCCACAGCCCAGCGCATGCCTGTGTGGGTTCTTTACATGCTGCTGCCATGCCGCCTGGTGCAGGAGGATATTGCTGGCCCGAGATGCCACCTGGATGAGGAGAAAGCCAGCCCGAGATGCTGCCTGGTGCTGGAGGATTGCACTGCCCCAAGGATGCCACCTATCCTACTGAAGCTGCCTTCTATGACCATTTTTCACCGGCACAGCTCGGGCTGAAGCCGCAAGAGGCCCCAGGAAGCCACCTCAGTACAGTGATTGATGGCTGAGGGGGTGGGCAGGACTAAGCCTGCAGAGTGCCATCTGATTGGAGGAAACCACCTCCCTTGTGTGATGGTACCAAGAAGTGTCAGTAATTAGGGGGCCTCTTATACAAGGGTGCATCTTATAGATAGAAAAATATGGTAAGGTTATTTTGTATAATTGTGAGCAAGTATGTGGTCATATTTCTTATCAGCCATTATTCTGTGGTATGAGGTGATCATAATTAAGGTTTGCTTCCAATGGTATCTCTCTGCCAAAAGAATAGACACTACTGGTGGATCAAATTTCCCTTCCCACAATGCATATTTACATACCTCAAATTTGCTAAAGAAGATTGGGGGGTGAGTGTATAGATTTGCATAGGGACTGTAAGAAACATGAGGTATGAAGAAATTCCTGTTGCACAAGCATTAGTCTATTCATAGGCCATTGGAATTAGTTTGATATAACAGATATAGTTTTACTTAAAACTATGTTGTAATCCTCAAGCTGTTGAAATAATAACATGTGCAATCATTGACATCTGGTTACAAGTCACAATGACATTGTGCACATCTAATTTTAATCTTTAATAACAATTTTATTACTGTAAACATTATAATAAAAAATAAAACTAATACAAACTAAAACATAAATGAATAAAAAGAAAAATAGAAGAGAAATAGTAAAGGAAAAGGAAAAAATGTATCAAATAGTTTCTTCCTCTTCATCACAAGTATAAACAATTTTAGTAATATATCACCTTTTCTTAAAATACAAACATTTTTATTTTAAAAAATATTATTATATTTATAAGCTGCCCACTCTATTACAACTTTGGGCAGTGTGTAACATTTAAAATTAAGCAAATCCACAAAATACAATAAAAACGAATGCCTGGAGAAATGAATCACCATCTCACAGATCCAAAAGGGATCTGCCACCCACTTAGTTGAAGGCCTGAGGAAAGAGGTAGTTCTTAAAGGTTTGTGTAAAGAGGAGAGGGGTATATGAACTTCTGAAGGAATATCATTCCAGAGGAGAGGTGCTGCAACAGAAATGGCCCTCCTCCTGGCTCCCATGAGGTGGTATTGTTTAACTATAACCAGGGCTTTTTTTCCCATAGAACGCTCAGAATGGAGTTCCAGCACCTTTTTTGGATGGAACCTTGTAGGGTAGGCAAGGCGGGTTGTATGACATGTGTGAGTTCTGGCACCTTTTTCTTTTACAAAAAAGCACTGACTATAACTATATATTGTTTAACAAAGCCTGCTAACTCTGCCAGAGTGTATAGAGCAGGCAGGAATTATGAAAGACATGCAGTCCCTCAAGTAATCATGTCATGAAGTGCCTCATAGATTGTGACCTATTTTGAATTGCACCTGGAAGCCTACTGATAATCAATACAATTCCTGGGACAAAGATATTGCATGGGCATTCCAAGGAATGGTCATAACTGCCCGTGTTGTTACATTTTGAACTGGCTTTAGCTTCCAAGAGGTTTTCAGGGGCACATAGAGTGCATCGCATTGCAATAATTCAAATGCAAAGTGACCAAGGTCTAAGTCACTCCAAATACAGACAATTTGCAGACTGAGGGGTCCTTGATGCTCTCTGAGCTTGGTTGTTTTCTTGCAGACATTTCATTAACCAAATTGGATAAATCATGCTAGTACTGATGATGTTACCTAGTTTGCATAATGAAACATCTGCAAGAAAACAACCAAGCTCAGAGGGCACCAAGGACCCCTTCATTTCAACCCTAAGCTACAAATATTCTCCTATAATTGGCAGACTAAATAAATCTGTGCAAAAGCCTTGCGAGTCACAGCTGTCACAAGCTATGTTATGATACCATTCAGCAAATGATGTTGTTAGCTGCGAAGTCGTGTCCGACCCATCGCGACCCTATGGACAACATTCCTCCAGGCCTTCCTGTCCTCTACCATCTTCTGGAGTCCATTTAAGCTCACGCCTACTGCTTCAGTGACTCCATCCAGCCACCTTCTTCTCTTGCCCTCAATCTTTCCCAGCATTAGGCTCTTCTCCAGCGAGTCCTTCCTTCTCATTAGGTGGCCAAAGTATTTGAGTTTTAGCTTCAGGATCTGGCCTTCTAAAGAGCAGTCAGGGTTGATCTCCTCTAGGACTGACCGATTTGATCACCTTGCAGTCCAAGGGACTCGTAGGAGTCTTCTCCAGCACCAGAGTTCAAAGGCCTCAATTCTTTGGCGCTCAGCCTTTCTTATGGTCCAACTTTCACAGCCATACATTGCAACTGCGAAGACCATAGCCTTGACTATACGCACTTTTGTTGGCAGGGTGATGTCTCTGCTTTTTAGTGTGCTGTCTAGATTTGCTATGGCTTTCCTCCCCAGGAGCAAGCGTCTTTTAATTTCTTGGCTGCAGTCCCCATCTGCGGTGATCTTGGAGCCCAGGAAAACAAAATCTGTCAGCAAATGATACCACTTATATAATTTGTGACATTTGTGTAATAGCATCATGATATGTGTGGTATTACTTCCCCTTCTACACAAATATGTATGTGTATGTGGTTTTGTACTTCATGTAGCAGGGTATAACTACTGAGGTTTTTAAGAAGTGCCTGCATGTGGCATAGACAGTGTTTCTTTTATACAAGCAAACTAAGGTTTCTACCTTTGTCTTTATCAACATGTATTTGGGGAAGAGTAAATAAATTCACTAATCAAGGAGAAGAGCAATTCATAACCTTTATATTTTCCAGTTCTGTGGATTTTGTGTAATTTAAATGCATTAAATGCCAACCTGGTAAACTCCATATGTATGGGACATCAACTCTCCTAATTCCTCAGTCATGGTGTAAAGACCCACCTCATCTATGAATCAGGCCACTGAAAAAGCAAACACAATGGTGGAACAATATATCAGATGCAATGTGGATTACCAGTAGACAAGCTGGGCTGACCTCCTATCTTTTGCCAAAGTGGCTTACAACAACATCATGCACTCTTTTTAAAATAGGCACTGGTAGACAGTTCATTCCTATGCCTGAGTACCCACAGGACCCTCCTGCTTCCCTGACTTTAGATCAATGGGTAGCACCCTGGAAGGCTGTTTGGGACAGTACTAAGAGCTTTAGAGAAAGCTTCAAAAATCTACAAAGAACAAGCTGATAAAAAAGGGCTCCTCAGAAATCATTCCGTGTGGGGGAGAAGGTTTATCTTTCTACAAAATATTTAAGACTCAAGTTACCTAGTAAAAAGTTAGGGCCGAAATGTCTTGGACCTTTCCCTATAGTTCAGATCATAAATTCAGTTATCAGAGGCTACATGGGGGAAAAGTACTGATGTAAAAGCTGAAAGGTTAATACACAGATTTTTTGACAAACATCCAAATAAGCCTTGAGGTGATTCCTAATTTTAAATTTTCTTAAATTGCAGGATTTCTCTTTCTTCTAGAGGATCTGAATGTCAACTCTACAGCAAACTTATCTGAAGCCATTTTCCCTTCATTTTCGATTGTCACAGACTTGGGAGGAGGGAGATGAGAGTTTTATCCTAGCCATAACAATACATTGTTCTGTGGGAATCAAGGTCATTGCTAACTACATTTTGGCGGACTGTATCTTTCATTAGAAAACCCATGCAAGAGGTTAATTGGAGAATATGATTTATGACAGGAGTGGAAGTGGAGAAGTTTCACTTGTAACTTTGTAACTTTGGGAGGGGGGGATGTTTCAGTTTTGGGTTCACTTTTGACTGTGCCAATATTATATAGCCAAATAAATATGTTCTTTAAGGAAACTTTTTAGCCCTGGAGTTCTTTTTACTGGTTTCATCTATCGGAACCTTGACATTAGCCTTAAGGCTGCTGGGACAAAGTTTTTCTCCAATCCATGCTAATCCATCTTTCAACACACACAGGTTATTGTGATTTTGAAATCACTCTCGGTCTCTAATGCAGTTTTGACGTTCTGTAAGAAAGTCTTTCCAACAGGAGCCATAGACTTTGACTAGGCTCTGGTGGTTACAGGGGCTGCTAATTGACGAGGGTGTAAAAATGGTTTAGTCACTTCTGCTTTCTTACTGTTATATTGTGGTAATCTGGACAATGCATCAGCTAAAACATTCTTTCCCCCATGGAGGTAATGAATAGTGAAATCAAAACAATGCAAATGTTGGGACCAACTTGCCTGTTTGGGGGAGAGCTTTCTGGGGGTTTTCATGTCTTCAAGATTCTTAGGATCAGTCCATACTTGAAACAGTATTTTACTCCCTTCCAGGAAATGCCTCCAAGTGAGGAGAGCCCATCATACTGCATAGGCTCCCTTCTGCCAAGCTGCCCACCCCTGCTCAGTCTCTGATAATTTCCTAGAGGTGTAAACACAAGGTTGCAATTTTCCCTCTTTGTTTCTCTGTAATAGAACTGCTCCCACAACCACATCACTGGCATCAGCTTGAATTATAAATGGCTGTTCTGGGTCTGGATGTTTCATAACCGGCTCCATAGAAAAAAGTCTCTTAAGTTTCTCAAAAGCTGCTTGACATTCTCCTGTCCATTATAATGGTTGACTGGGCTTTGACTTATCCCTCCCCCCTCTGGTTTTTAATAGGTTTGTGATTGGGAGGGCAATATGTGCAAAAGATGGGATGAATTGTCTGTAAAAGTTCACAAATCCTAGGAAACTTTGGAGCTGCTTCCTGATTTTTACAGGAGCCCAGTTCAAGACTGCTCTCACTTTCTCTGGGTCCATCTCCCACATTGGATACAATAGCCCAAGTAATCAATATGATCTTTGTGGAACTCACACTTTGACAGTTTGGCAGAGCACAGCTTTTTTAGTACTGCTCTGACCAATTTAATGTGTTCATCTTTCAGTGTAAATAAGGATGTCATCTAGGTCAGGGATGTCAAACTCACAACTTCACGTGATGTTGTTGTGATTCAGGGTCAGCCTGTGGGTTCGGCAGTTGGGTCGGACAACTCAGAGGAGGAGGAGGGGGGTGTTGAAGAGCTTGCTGAGAATAATATTGAGGCTCCACAGAGCCCTCAGCCAGGCCCCTCCCACCTGGTCACGACAGAGACCCAGCTGTGTGAGCCTGACAGCGTGGATGAAGATGACCCACAGCTGGCCCTGTTCAAGGACGCCCGACGCAGGAGGCAGTCAATCAGGAGTAAACAGAGGAAGGCAATGGGGCACCTCGGAAGGAGGCAGAGAGAAGCCACGCCCTGAAATGTATAAAAGGGGAATGCGTGGGAGGGCTGGTTTGCTGAAGGCAACCGCTTGATTAGTTCCTGTTTCATGGTTCATGTTTGCTCTCTTTGCTCTGTGTTTTTATGTTAATAAATTTGGCAGGCTTAATTCCAGCCTCTTGCCTTCTTGTAAAAGGGGTTGTCCCTGCCTTTTCTGCAGGGCCGGTAGCAGGCTGGTACAGAACAGACGTATCGCAACATATCGTGGCTTTTTTTCCATTGCCAGCAATGGGGTGGGCGCGGTTTTGGCACGACACATCCAGCCCGCGGGCCGGCAGTTTGACACCCCTGATCTAGGTAAACTGGAACCCCTTTATACAGGTGACCATGTAGGACTTTGTTAATCAAATGCATGAACACTGCAGGGGCCCCTTGCAGCCCAAAAGGGAGAACTTTGAATTGGAAGCAACCAAGTGGGCAATTGAAGGCAGCTTTCCATTCATCTCCTTTCTTTATTCATATGTGGTAATACACTTCTCTCAAGTCTAGCTTGGAAAAAAAATTCCCTTTAGACAAGTGTGCTAACATGTCTTTCATTAAAGGTAATGGATACATGTTTTCCACGCACACCGCATTCAGACTTCTATAATCCACGCACAGACAAAGACAGCCATCTTTCTTTTCTCTGAATAATACAGAGGCTGCTACCCAGGGACTAGCTGGCTCTATAAAACCCCACTCCAAATTTTTTTTGATGAACTTTCCTGGCTCGTCTAACTCCCTGGGACTCATAGAGTACATTTTTGGTTTTGGCAGTTTTGTCCCTGGAATGATTTCAATAGCATAGTCTGTGGACCAGTGAGTGGAGAGTTTGTCTGCTCTCTGTTTGAACACTTCAGCTAAATCTCAGTATTTCATTGGGAGGTTCTGCAAGTGTGACTCACTGAGGGTGGAAGCAAAATTGCAGCGTAATCCATATCTCCCGCTGTTTTCTTTAGAGGTAGGCAGGGCTCCCCGCTTTGGGAATTTTAGCTGTTCTTCCCTCCAGTTGATCATGGGGTTCCACTTCTTTAACCAAGCCAGCCCCAGAACTAGTGGCCACTCCATCCCTGGGGCCACAATAAACACTAGATTCTCTGCATGGTCCCACAGGTCAATATGTGGCAAAGCTGGCAGGTGTCTCCCCTGCAACTGAGCCATCTAATTGGCAGAAGGTAATTGGAGTTTTTTAGTCTCCTGATGGGTATCCCCATTTTCCCCACTAGTTCTGGGCTGATCATGCATTGGATGCACCCCAAGTCCTGTCTGCCCAGTGCCGGGTATGGAAAGTTCTAGGGGCACTGTTATGGGTCAATAGGCCCATTCACTAATGGGACGTTTTCTGCAAAAAACAATAAGCTTAAATGTGCACAAAATGGCAGCTATGATAGATAACTGCCATAGTTTATTGATATTTGCTTGAAGCTCTTGGTATATTTAGAAGTATAAAAATACTAAATAAAAATTAATTAGAAACTGGACGAGAGGTTATAGTGATGTGGTCTATCACTATAAAGAAAGTGGGTGTTAAAGGAAGGGAATGGCCTCTTTTCAGTGGGTGATGTTCCCAAGAATATCTCTGTGTAACAGTATCAACTCTTGGAAAGAGAACTCGAAGAGCTTCAAATAAGCTTCAAAAGCAGAATGACGGAAGGAAAAGCCTACACTAATTACTCAAGCCATATACTCATGATCACATTAATGTTACTAAATCCACATTTTGGGCTAACAAGCGGAAACTGCTGAGCAAATGATCAAACGGATCTCAGTTCCCAATTATCTAACACAAAGCTGGAACTATTTTTACATCCAAGCTATTTTTGGAAACCTCTATTTTAACTCTCATCCGAACTATGGAGGGAGCCGTGGAAAAGAGCCATAATGGGATGCTAAAACTTTAAGCTCATTAGGACACAGAATGTTTCTAATTCTGGAGAGAGAGAGAGAAAAAGACGGCATCAGTTCTAAGCACCTAAAACAACTCCCAAATTCTGTGCAACTTATATGTTATGTATGTAAAGAAATTGTGCTGCTTCTTTCTCTCAGGGTAATTGCTGGGGAGTTAGTTCTAACATCTTACGGATGATATGTTTGTTGTTATTCAACATTGCATTACATTTGCAGAATTTCAATTTTCCTATCAGACTTGCTTAGCCCCACATGAATTATATTGGAAGTGAGCTGTAGTATCACATTTTTCCTCCTGTGTTACACATTTCAAACCTAATTCCCCCACTGGCTTTAACTATTTCACTTACAGTTTAACTAGGATTTGAAGAAAGGATCCGTTTTATTTTTCCTGTTCTGGTGCAGCAGAAGCCCTGATGAACGTTCCTCGCAGTTAATGATGCTGCCAAGGTAATACTTAACCATGGTTATGCAGAGAGGAGGTGAAGTAGTTAGGAGCATTATGCCTTGCATAGTTGAAGCACATGATTAAGCAATCAAGCATGTTATGTCTGTGTGCACTGGACCAATATAAAGAGCAACAAAACTATTCCTCATGGGAATACCTAAGTTGTATTTCACAAGAGACGGGGGGGGGGGGGGGACTGATAGGACCAGAACCAAAGCTGAGGGAGTCATAAACATATATTGATAGCTTTTTAAAAAGGAAATTTTAGAATGATGGTGGATAGATATCCCTACGACAAAGTTCCAAAAAGAAACTCCGGAATGAGAAGCAAAATGCATCAGAAAAAACAATTACAACAGGGAGGAGATGAAGGGGCAGAGGAACCCAAAGCAGGATGCCTGTTTCTTTTTTGTTCCCATGTATGGATGGGCTTCCAGAAACATTAGACTACTGCTGAATGTAATATGTATTAAAGTTCTGATGGATCAAGAGTGCAGTCTTAAAAACAAACTTATCTGAGTGTGAGCTACTTGGAGGCTTTGCTCCATGTGCAGATGCTATCTAGCCATCCTTAAGTCAACAGACTTAATGCCAGCTGCCTCTATTGCTAATAACTACCCTGTCACAGGTGTGTCTGGTCCAAGCCAGTGTTTTATACTGCTGCTATAACTGGTGAGTGCATAGTCACTAAAGGCAACAGGATTGGTTTTCTGACCTGTATGCCCCTATCAACATGCCCACCAGTAGGAAGAATATTCATAAATCAGCAGAAAAAGAGTAAATTTGACTAGGGAATGCTGCCTGGGTTTCTCTAGGCTAATTTGGGTGCAACTCCAAGCCCATTTTTTTGCATTTCCCACAATTAATATCAGATAAAGAATCCTGCGGAAAGATACTAGGCCAAAACCATCACAGAGAATAGGGAGGCAAACCTTACATCATTGTCAAATCAGGGAGGTCCTGTGGAGCAGAACAGAAACTGGCTAACTGTTTCATTCAGTTTTTCCTAGTAGAGCAGGGGATTGTTGAAATTGACAAACATAGAGAAACTATATAGTACCCAACAAGGGCCCCATTCAATATCTAGCATTATTTTGACAGCATTACAATGAGGATAAGTAGGATTGTTGCATCTAGAGGGGAAAATCAACTTCAGTTAGACTCGGTGCAAACCCTCCCCTTCTTCTTCCCCTAATAAAATGGTGGACATCTGGCAATACCTTTTTTACCTTGATGGAAACCTGAAGAAAAGTTGCTTCGAAATAGACAAGTATATTCTACTTAAGTACCAAGGAAACAATGTGTAATGGAGAGGGGAAAGTTTGGGTGAGAAACAGAGGGGGGATTCAGCCAGTTCACACCACTTCTGCAGAACCGGTAGCTAATTTTTTCTTGCCCAGGCCTAGAATGGACTTCCGGAAGCGGCATCCACACAGAGAATCAGTTGTTCATATATTTGAATCCCACCACTGGGAGAAGTGATGGTAGAGGCTGGGAAGTGATCCAACGCATGAAGCCTAAATGGACTTCTCAAGACTCCTCCAAAATATCTTTGATCAGACTTGCTGGAAGTCAGCTGACTTCCCTTCCAAGATAATGGATGGTGAAGCATAACGATGTTTACATATCTGTAAGTGAGCCTTTGATAGTGACCAAAGAAGGGGAAATACTACTATTTTTATATCAGTACCAATAGGGCCATCTGAAAACTATCTTGCTCATGAGCTGGGGACCAAAGCCAGTGTGGTGTGTAGTGATTAAGGAGTGGAGCTATAAAACAGGAGATTGTGAGTTAGGCATAATAACTTGTTGAATTACTTTGGGCCAGTCATTCTCTCAGCCCAAATCAACTCACAGGTTTGATGTGGGGGAAAGAGGAGGCAAGAGCAGTAAGCATGCTGCCTAAGGTTGTGCAAAATGAAAGTGAGATGTAATTCTATTGTTGAATTAAGGTTGTTGAGCCAAGGGAGAAAATTGGGTCTGAGTGTGCCATAATTAATTACAAGTGGGGACAGGCCTGAGCAAAACTGTATAGGATTCTACTGTAATAAAACCAAATAGCATCATAACAGTTATGTAATTCTGATATATTATATTTTTTGAACATGATCTGTAGCATTCTGATCCAATCTTTGATCAGATCTCCATTCACAGTAATACAAGAGACAATTTATCTGAACATGGGCAGAATTTCTTGCAGTACCACCAAAGTGTTCCTTCTGATTGAGAAAGAGGCCCCCACCCTAGCACATCCTTAGTATGTTTAAGGATGTGAGCACATCGATATACTTTGCCTTTCGTTCCTAACACTTGGCTAACCTTTGTATCCACAGTCAGTTGATGGATTTCTATCTTTGAACAATCAAAACATGATAAACTGCCCCATGTATTAAAGTCTGACTCTCACTAAAAATTTAAAACAATTAAAAATAAATCCTATGCTGCAACGTGGCTGCTTTCCAGTCTAGTTCTTATATTTAATTTTTTTTCTTTAGTGTTTGGTTTCCATGTGAGGGCAAAATAATGTCAGGCCAGACAGCCATTTTATTTTTCTTTAATACTTTTTTTATAGATGTAACTTTGGAAATAGTCTGGCTCGGCATGCATGCATACTGCTTTGTGCAGAGCACCAAATTTGGAAGATGGCCCAGTGGGCAATGAACTTTAGGGGCTATTAACCCACAGCCTACAGTTTGCAAGCTTTCAGAATACTGAGTCAGTAGAAAAATAATTTTAAACATCTGTGACATTCTTCAGTTCCAGATTAATTACACTGCTTGGAATTGAACATTAGCCAGAAATGTTAAGCCTCTCCACTCTTATGTTGGGAATATGATGCTTCACTGTGTATTTGTCATTCGGATATTTTGGAAAGTTTCTACATTATTCATTGCTGGTGGATAGTAAGTTGCTGCCCTAATTTCTCCTTTCTCACTAATTCCAAATGGAAGGCATGAATCCCCTTTCAGATTGTTAACAACAAAGAACAAATTTTAAATTCCTAATGTTTGGAAAGTTTCAATAGCTTTGGAAAAAAAACTAGAAATGAGAATGAAGGAATAGCAACCATGTTTTCCCCAGTTTAACTTCTTCTCTGTTCTTAAACTGTCTTCCCTCCACTTTCCAGCTGTCTGAAAATTCAGGGAACCATTAAGCAGAAAAGAATGGTGGGAGGCAAAAAAAGGGTTAACTAATCTGTTTCCTCAGTATTCTTCCTTCTCTTCAAATCATCAACAGTTCATGAAAACCACATTGAACTAAGAAGAAATAGTAGCAGATTAAGAGAGAACCCATGAGGTACTGTTTCTGCAGGAAGCCAAAATTCCCAATATTCATCCATCAGCAGGAAGAGAAGAATTATCTGTTTTCATCAAGCATCTGCACTGGAGCTTGTTGGCCATCAGAAATGCCTACCATTGTGTGGGGCCACCAAGATCTTCCATGGTTGCTGATAGTGAAGAAGACTTCAATAGCACCCAGTCGATGGCTAGCTAGCAAATAACAGTGATAATAGTATGCATACTGGTTTGTTAATCCAGCATTGAATTTTATAAGGTTTGTTTCTGCTGCTGCTGCCCCACCCAGCAGAGATATGCTTCAGTTGGTTGAAGAGTATAAACCTAATGAGGAGACTGTCATCCTTGACTTTAATTGGGTATAGAAAATTATTTTGCTACAACTCATAGTAGAAAGGAAGAACAACAGTCTGAGAGAAAATATGTAGATGGAGAACATACTTAAACATATATTAGTTTGTTTAGCACCTTGTATTTGTGTTTAGCAATAGTATATGTAAAACTACTTAAGATGTATACTTGAACTGAGCATTTTTATGCAGTTATAGTACAATGATATAATAGAAAATACCAGCCTGTAATTGCATGACAGGACAAGGACCATAAAATACTCTGTCTGCAACTCTAGTGATGAGGGAGGTATAATAAAAATTAACCTGTCCCTGTTCCCATAATTTCAGCTAGTAAGTTGGCAAGAAGCAATCTGTTGTGTCTCACCATGACTAAAATGTTTCAATTTGGTAGCACTGTGCTATTAGAAACTGTGGAGAATATCAGAAACAAAAAGCTTATAGCTTTTATTGATGGTTTGTTGCATAAGACCTAAGACCTAGCTTGCACTTAATAATAAGTCATAATAACTATGTCCATATATCATAATAAGTTCAAAGCAAATATCATAGCTTGTGTGAGGTATCAACTCTATCATTTTGCCTACATTCCCATTCTTACACATCTTGAAGCAAAAGCCTTGTTCAATCAACCACATTGATATGTGGTAGTCTCTGATCAGCTTTTAGCAAATAACCACACTGTCTTCAAAGCTTATATTCCCTGCTATCTCTTGAAATGATGTTTCTTTCCTATAGCAAGGAAGACAGCGAGTGACTGTGTCATTAAAGGGCTCCTGTGAAAGCCATCTTTGAAGCTTTCAGAACTTCAAGGTAAGCCAGGTCAGAAAACAGATACCACAAGAAATACTAGAACTGTATTTTAGTGATACAAGGTATAATAAATATTGAAAGACCAACAGTTTTATTTTCTGCCCTCTTACAAGCAGAGCCAAGAAGGGCCAAATTTGTTTCTCAAACTTTCTTCTTTTTCAAGGCTGAACTTGAAACTGTCACATCTGCAACTTTAACTAGATGGAAAGATGCAACATAGAGCAAAACCTTTTCAACCAAGGTACCTGAAATGGACTAAATTGCAGAATGCATCAAATCCAGAACCCATTACTCACATGGAACTGAAATTTGTTGAATTTTATTAAATATTTTATGCCATTAAAATATCAAATGTCATAATAATACAAAATGTCATAAAGCATTTTTATGGTCAACTGCTGATGTTCAACTGCTATAAAATTTAACATGGGCTACTTTCAAGGCAGATACATCTCTAAATTATTTTATTTATTATTTATTTTTATTTTATTATTATTTCTATAGCTGTCTGCCTCAACAAGTGATTCTGGATGGTGTACACTATAAGACATAAAAATAATTAAAATAGTAATTGGGGGGAGAAACAGAGAGAGAGAGAGTGCATTCAGAAAAACTGTTGCCATGGATGTCAATACAGCTAGGAAATATTCATTTATTTCTATAGTCACTCATCTATGAATATCTCCCTGAATTTTAAAACTTTTCAAATACAGTAGAACCTTTGCCATTGTTGAAGCACGAGGAATCTGATTAGGAAATATCTCTGCAACAATGACACAAGTCATGGGTTGTCTGATGTTTTACTAACATTAGTTGCATATTTTCTCCAATGTCATCTCCCTGCTTTCTGACTGGAGTCATGGCTCTAGAGGAACAATGAATGGGGCAGAACACATCTGAACAGAAAATGTGACACCAAACTGGCAGAAGTAGCCAACACCCAAGAAGACAAGCTCAGGATCCAAAAAGATCTTGACAAACTCGAACAATGGACTTTATCCAACAAAATGGGTGTCCAGGAGGACAACTTGGGTGTCCTCCTGGATTCACAGCTCAGTTTGGAAGACCATGTAGGAGCTGTGACCAGGGGGGCTTTTGCCCAGGTTCGCCTGGTGCGCCAGTTCCTCAGGGGTCGGTCCTCTCGCCTCTCCTGTTCAACATCTATATGAAGCCGCTGGGTGAGATCATTCGTGGTTTTGGAGTGGGGTATCATCAGTACGCCGATGATACCCAGCTTTTCATCTCTACCCCAAACCACCCCAGTGATGCCCTCGATGTGATGTCCCGTTGCCTATAGGCGGTTTGGGTCTGGATGGGGAGGAACAGGCTTCAGTTCAATCCCGACAAGACCGAGTGGTTGTATGTTCCGGCATCTCGGGAAATTCAGTCCATTCCATCTTTAACCATGGGGGGTGAGGTATTACCCCCCGTAGATAGGGCTCGCAACTTGGGTGTCCTCCTGGATTCACAGCTCAGTTTGGAAGACCATGTAGGAGCTGTGACCAGGGGGGCTTTTGCCCAGGTTCACCTGGTGCGCCAGTTGCAACCCTATCTGGACCAGGATGCCCTGCGTACAGTCACTCATGCGCTCGTGACCTCTCGTATAGACTACTGCAATGCTCTGTACATGGGGCTGCCCTTGAGGACCACTCGGAGGCTTCAGCTGGTGCAGAATGCAGCTGCACGAGTTGTGATGGGGGTCTCCCGATACTCCCATGTAACACCTCTTCTCCGCAAGCTGCATTGGCTTCCAGTTGCCTTCCGGGTGAGATTCAAGGTGCTGGTGATTACCTATAAAGCCCTAAATGGCATGGGTTCGGATTACTTACACAAGCACCTGCTGCCGGCATCATCTTCCCTTCATCCTCTGCGCTCCCACAGAGAGGGCCTCCTCAGGGTGCCGTCGGTCAGAGAGTGTCGGCTTGGGGCCCCCAGGGGGAGAGCATTCTCTGTGGGTGCGCCAGCCCTTTGGAATCAATTACCGGTTGAGCTCCGGATGGCTCCCGACCTTCGCTCTTTCCGCCGTGATCTGAAAACCTATTTATTTGAACAGGCTGGCCTGGTTTAAGGGTTTGGGGTATTTTTAATTATTTATTGTTAGGGCTTAATTAATTTTATTTTATTTTAACTTTTGTAAGTAATGCTTTTATTGCCCTGTACACCGCCCTGAGTCCTTTGTGAGAAGGGCGGTATAGAAATTCAATAAATAAATAAATAAATAAATAAATAAATAAATAAATAAATAAATAAATAAATAAATAAATAAACAAACAAATAAATAAAATGAGTTTCAATGTGGAGAAATGCAAAGTCTTACACTTAGGTAGGAAAAACCAAAGTCACAAATACAGATTGGGTGAGACCTGGCTTAAAAACAGTAACTGTGAGAGGCCCTTGGAGTCCTAGTGGATGATCACTTGACTATGAGCCAGCAGCAATCAAAAAAGCTGATACAATCCTGGGTTGTATAAACAGAGGCATAGAATCAAGATCATGCGAAGCACTAGTACCATTTTACAAAGCCCTAGTAAGACGACACCTGGAATACTGCATCCAATTTTGGTCACCATATTACAAAAAAGATGTTGAGAGTCTGGAAAAAATTCAGAGAAGAGCAACTAAGATGATCAAAGGCCTGGAGGCTAAAACATACAAAGAATGGCTGCCAGACTTGGGTTTGGCTGGTCTAAAGAAAAGAAGAAATAGGGGAGACAGGATAGCAGTGTTCCAGTAACTGAGGGGCTGCCACAAGGCAGAGGGGTTCAGGTTGTTCACCAGAGCACCAGAGGAAAGGATGATAAACAATGGTTGGAAACTGGTCAAGAAGAGAGGCAACCTGGAATTAAGGAGAAACCTCCTGACAGTGAGGACAATCAACCAGTGGAACAGCTTACCCCCAGAAATCATGGGTGCTCCATCACTGGAAATTTTTAAGAAGAGATTAGACAATCACCTGTCTGAGATAGTATAGACTCTCCTACTTGAGCAAGAGGCTGGACTAGAAGATCTCCAAGGTCAATTTCTTTTCTATTCTATTCTATTCTATTCTATTCTATTCTATTCTATTCTATTCTATTCTATTCTATTCTATTCTATTCTATTCTATTCTGTGGTGCTAACATTTCTAATTAAAACTTCCTCTAAAACACTGATACAAAGAGAGAGAGAGTAGCATTTGGTATAATGATAGTGAGATCAAGTATTTTTTTTAACAATGAATTTTAAACTCTTTTGGGCCCCAGAAATGTTTGTCCTCCTCATCAAAGACATTTCCTTCCTTCCAATTGTTCTGATTTAAGATTCAGCACTGAATAATTCTGCATATCAATCAAGTAGAATAGAGGTGGCAGGGACCTTGGAGGTCTTCTAGTAGTCCAACGCCCTGCTCAAGCAGGGGACCCTATACTATTTCAGATATGTGACTGTCCAATCCCTTCTTTAAAAAACCCCAGTGATAAAACACCCACAATTTCTGAAGGCAAGCTGTTCCAGTGGTTAATTGTCCTCACTGTTAGGAAATTTCTCCTTAATTCCAGGTTGCTTCTCTCCTTGATTAGTTTCTATCCATTGTTTCTTGTCATGCCTTCTGGGGCTTTGGAAAATGAAGAGATATAAAGAGATACATAAAGAGATACATCTCACAAAGGCAGCAATTTTGGTGGTCTGTTCCTTTCTCACAAAGAGATCTGCCATTCTGCCCACTGCTGGAAGCAAGAGCTTAGATTCAAGCACCAGTGACTTGATCTGATGTGGCAAATCCCATGCTTTTATGCTACTCTCTCTGATGTTGCTTGCTTTCTGTTCCAAATACTGGATTAATCTTAATTACAGTATAAACATACATAAAATATAACCCAAAGAAAAATGAAAAGCAAAAACTGACCTATCTTAGGAACAACGTGTGCAAAGAGAGTAGCATCCAAATTTAGCAGGTGAACAGAGTATCTTATCCTTGCTTCATTTTTGTCGCACAGCCTTCTGACTCAATTCTCCAGAGCTTACTACAATTTGTGAGAGCGGTATTGGGTTATTTGTTCCTTAGTTAATTAGATTTAAACACCAACCCCCTCCTTCTTCCAGGAATTGAAGGGGGTGTGCCATTTTTCTCCCTTAACAACTGTATAAAGTATCTCAGGTTGACAGATAGTGACAATGAGCTTCTTTGATTGAGAATGGGCTTAACATAGATTTCTCTGTTCATAGTTCAGTGCCTGAGCCATTAGACTACAGCACTCTTCAGTTGTTAGAGGGGTTTTTTTTTGGGGGGGGGGTTGTTGTTCTTAGTACAGGTTGTTCAAGTGACATTCAAGAAACTGAAATTTTTTTAGGGCTCAAAGCATTATCAAATCTTCAGGGAAAGACTGTTTCTGATGAGCAAGAGGTATGGCAGGGAAGAATCAGTGTCTGTCATTGAAATGTGTCTCACATCAAGGCTGTGTCATAACTGCAAGAACCATTGGATAGCTGGCCCTCATAACTAACCATTTGTAACCACCCCTGGAAAACAGTGTGAAAACTAAATAAATAGTGCAGGATTCTAATGCAAAAGAGAACACTTTTAGGAGCGTCTGAGATTTCATAGAATAATTTATAGAGTCCTGGAACAAGATTGCAGTTCTATTTATTTCTTCTGCTGCAATACCAAAGTTTGGTGAAATTGTCTTCTCTTGGGTTTAAGAGGATCAAAGACAAGGCTCTTTGTCAGGCAGCACTCCCAGTATTCCCTTTCCAGGAAGCTGAAATTGGGCCCATCTTTTCCAGCTCTATTTGAACGAATCCAAATAAAGATGTCTCTAGGTCAAGGGTAAGCAAACTTGGCTCTTTTATGACTCATGGACTTCAACATGGCTGGCTCAGGAATTCTGGGAGTTGAAGTCCATGAGTCATAAAAGAGCCAAGGTTGCCTATGGGTCTTACTATTAGGAACATTTCCCCCAACATTCAATCAGAATCTAGTGTTCTGTCATAGAAGACAAATACGACAAATTCAGAAATAAACCTCTGTTTGGTTATCAATGGCAGACCCTCACAGATACAGAACTTTTATTATACACATTAGAAAACTACAATATTACTTTTCAACATAATTGCCATTCAAATTGAGGCGCTTGTCCTAAAGTCTTACAAAGTTTGAAATTCCTTAGTAGTAGTCGCTTGGTGCCAAATCTGGGCTATGGGGGGCCCCCGATCAAAAACATTCCAGCGGAACTGCTTCAAAGGTTCTTGGGTGCATCTAGCAGTGTGTGGGCGACCATTATCATGAACCAACATGCTCCGATGCTTGTTATGGATGGTGCTCATCTTAGTTATCATAAAGTTCCAAAGTAGACTTCGGAATTGATGGTCGAACCACATTCCATGAACTTCACTAGCAGTATTCCTTTGGCATCTTCAGATTTGGCAGGATTTTCTATGGCACCACTTCCGGTATGGTGTTAGTTCATGACAAAGCTCACCCGCACACCGCTAGACGCACCCAAGAACTTTTGAAGCAGTTCCGTTGGGATGTTTTTGATCACACACACACCCATAGCCCAGATTTGGCACTGAGCAACTACTACTAAGGAATTTCAAACCTTGTAAGACATTAGGCAAGTGCCTCAATTGGCGATTATGTCAAAAAGTAATGTAATGTTGTAGTTTTCTAATGTATATAATAAAAGTTCTGTATCTGTGAGTGTTTGTCCTTGATAACCAAATGGAGGTTTATTTCCAAATTGCCCTTGTATTCTAGATCTTTCATGATACAGAACAGGACTTGACCTTTTTCTATGTAACATCATTTCAAGTCCTTGCAGAAGGCCTGCCTATTTCCACAAGAGTCTTCTCCTCTCTAGATCAAACATTCTGAATTCCTATAATGTCTCTTCATAGGATTTATGTCTTAGTCCTCTAAAGTTCATTACCTTTCCTTTAACTCGTTCCAATTAATCTGTATTTATTTATTCATTTATTTATTTTTATCCTGCCTTTATTCTTTTTTAGAAGTGCGGTAATTCAAGGCAGTGAATCTACCTAATACTCCTCCTTCCTTTTCCTCCCAATTACTATTCGCTGTGAGAGGGATGGATTGAGAGAGAGTGACTGGCCTAAAATCACCAGCTGACCTGCATGCTAAGATAGGGCTAAAACTCACCTTCACCTGGCTTATAGCCTGATACTTTTAACAAACTAGAACAAATGGCTCTATTTTAAAAAAAATGCAATATCCAGAACTAGATTCAGTTGTCATGGTTGGATCGAGCCAACATGGAAGAACAGATATTGCACACACATATAAATATGTGTATAAGTGTGTGTGTGTGTGTGTGTGTGTGTATTCTTGATTAAAGAATACTAATTGATTACCATCTGTCTTGAAGTTAATTAATCAAGTCATTTAAACTTTTCTTTAAAAAGGATATGATATTGTTGTGAAAAAAGTTAGGGTTTAATTTAACCCTCGGCTCCTTGTTAAGAAAATAGCTCATATTTTATATTTATTTTTCATTGCCTATTATAATAACAGCAGAATCTTATATCTTTCAAATAATAAGTAATCCTCATTGCATCCCGACCAATTAAATTTAATCTCACTTTAATATACCAATTAAACCCATTAATGCATATGTAATCCTAACCACATAGAAAACGATAATAAAATCAAACTTTACGCTGCTATCCTGATATATACGATGATGCAAAATATTTCCAGCAATATCTTCTCATTCCAAAGACTGAGGGACCTCAGTCATTCAAAGGTCAGTTGTAAATAGGGGCTCTACAAACTTTTTTGAAATTAGTCTGTTCATAGAGAGTAAAATTCCACTTGGCATACATAAATCTGAAGATGTTTTAGAATTCTTGTTTGTATAATATTGGAGAAGCTGAACTGGCATTTACAGCAATGTACAAGAAAACCATTTTTTTTCCAAACATTCCATGAGACAACAAACACATATTATGAGTTCTGAAGGATTCTCTTTGATCATTACTAAGACATCTGCCCAATGTTGATGAATAGCAATAGTGCTTTTATAAGTCCAGCGATGGTTAAGTTTATGTTTAACAGACTACATGTTATTAAAGGATGATTTCATGCGATGCCTGCATTTCAGTGAGTGATTAGAAAATAACCTTTTCCTTCTACAGTTCCTATCATTTCCAGTGAGGCTGAAGATGCTAATAGTCCCATTCATCACCACTTTGATAAAATTATTTGGCTTGGAGAATCACTTGGGAGTACTAATTCTCCTACAGTGATGTGATTTTCTGATTGCTGGAGAGGAAAAACGCAACATGAAATTTGAAGTGTGTTCAAAAAATGTTTAATTGGTAACAACATATAATCTTTCAGAGGCAAGGTAAAATGTTCCTTTTTCTTCTATGCTTATATTGATTTTTTAAAAACTGGAGCATGAAGATAGACTAATTTTTCTTCTGTACTGCATTCGAATAATGGATCAAATAATGAAATGGTATAGAAGAAATATCAGAACATCATCTGAAGGTCATGGCTGGAGAGATGAAGATTACTAAAATACTAGGGACCATGCCCACAATATTGGGGTCAATTGTGGAGAACAGTATGTCAGACAGATATCAAAAAAGAGAGTTTATTTGTCCCAGCTAATTTGTTTTATCTTTAAACAAAAGCAGACCTAGTCATTTACAGTTAATCTAATTCCGCTTCAATACATGTATTATGAGAATTCTGAAGCCCACTCTGCTTCCCATTTTTCCTATCTATCCTTCATAAAAAAAGATAGGGAAAAATAATGGTATGCCAAGGCTTGCCCAACAATGATTGGCTGCGATGGTCAAGCCACACTTACTGCTGCTAATCTGGGCAATGGGGAAGGAGCTAGTGATGCCGTGAAAATTTGCTAGGACTATCCAATATTCTCCTGACAAAAAAAAAGTTGCTTGAATATTTCTTGTGAGGACCTTGTAGTCACAAAATAGCAATCTTTGCCTCACTTTATATGATAGGATCTGTTGGGGGGTTATCAAGTGACTTTTGGTAGGGCCCTGAACAACAATTACACCAGAATTCTAGATCAGCCTTGAGTTCAAAGCATTGAACTTTCAAGAGTTTGTACATGAAGTTGTAGCCTTAATCATATAAATTACCAATTTTACCTTTAAGTCGGTATGCTACACCAATATTACTTAGCTAGACAGCTGCCCTATCCCCCAATAAACATCCCCCAATAAACATATAAACATTGGTTTATGCTCAAAAAAAATCCACATCCTGCAAATTAATACATGCAAACTTCGGAATCATATCAAAGAAGCCATCTATGTAATTCCAAAGACAGAACATTCAGATGACTTCCAGATGCTGTATTATGGTGTGGATGGTTTTACTGATGACAATTTAGGAGCTTTCACTTCTTCCTAAATGCATGCATAGAGCAAGACAGATGTGCATGCAGATGGTTCAATCTGAAGACAGAGTAGGTTATAGGTATGATAAATATGTGTGATAAAATATGTGATTAAATTCTATATAACTTTAGATTATAAGCCGACTGTGGGAAGGTGACTAAATGTGTCTGATAGGCTGACAACAAAGAGTACAGCTACAAGCAGACCTAGAGAGTAGATTTTATGACCTTTATGACCTATCCATGTTTTTTAAACCCCAGCCTTTTACAATGTGAACAATATATGGGAACAAGATTCTGTTTATGGTTTTCACAAAACTAATATTTATTTTCCTCTTGGTAAAAATCTGTAAGAAATAATCCCTTCCCCCTAATTTATATCTTTTACAGCTCCCAAGATTCCCAACTAGCAATAAAGGTAAAGATTTCCCTGTCAGTCGTGTCCAACTTTAGGGCTATGGATTGAATCTTGGCTGCACAGGCCTTTCGGAAAGCCCTGTGACTGAGAAATTTAGGCCTGGCTTCAGAAGAGGCCTTAGAAGAAGACGTGGGCTGGCAAGGAGAGGCCTGGCTGCAAGGTAAGTGGATGCAGGGCGGGTGGGGCAGCCCCACACCTCCACCCCCACCGTAGCTTAATTTTTAGATGTGTGCCTCACCACAAAACTAGGGCTTATTTTTGGGATAGGGCTTACATTAGGCCCACCCTCCAAAATCAAGCTAGGGCTTATTGTTGGTGTAGACCTTACTTTTGGGGAAACACAGTATTAATCTACTTGCATTGCATGCTTTCAAACTGTTAGGTGAGCAGGGCAAGTAACGGGAGCTCACCCTGTTGTGCAGAGCTTGGGTCTTGTCAGCTGCCCATTCTCCAGCAGACAAGCTCAGTGTCTTTAACCACTGAGCCATCGCACCCAATATGCCTGGAATACTTAAATATGGCAAGTAGCATGACTTGGCATATTCAAATGCACTACAGTTGGGAAGGATGTATGAATTCCCCAGGTGCATCTTGATAAAAAAAAATGTAGATAGGGTATCCTTGACTTACAACCATAAAGCAGGTTATCATGTGACCAGACCTTATTTTACAACGTTTTTCATAGTGATTGTTAAGTGAAATCAGCAGTTGTTAAGCAAATCCATTCTTCTCTATGGGGCATTTTTGTCAAAAGCTGGAAGTAAAGGCCAATTTTCAACAAAAACATCGTAAATCACAATCATGAGACACTGCAAATTAACCAGTGGAACAACCTGCCTCCAGAAGTGGTAAATGCTCCAACACTGGAAGTTTTTTAGAAGAGACTGGACAGCCATTTGTCCGAAATTGTCAAATTTTGAAGGTACTTAAGTCACAAAGTGACTAATCATAAGTCAAGGTCTACCTTTACATTCTAAAGGACAAATGGCGATCCATATTCCAAGAACTTTGTTATTTGAGAAACAAAAAGTTTGAGGAATTGCCCTGGACTATTAGACAATGTCTCCTATAGTCCCTCAAGAATGCTTCACTTTGCTAAATTGCTTCTCCTAATTTTGTTATTCTGCTTGCCTAATTAATATTATTTCTGCTTCACTAGTTCATCATCCCATTTCTTAAATTGATTTAGTACAGATACTTTACAAGTGACTTTCCCTGTGTAGGAGGCTTCAACTTGCTCCCCTAATTAATTGGAGGGCCACAGGTGATCTCCTGGAGAAAAGGAACATCCCATAACAATAACAATAATAACAATAATAACAATAATAACAATAATAATAATAATAATAATAATAATAATAATAATAATAATAATAATAATGTGTCAACCATTAGTGCCAGTCAATTTGAGTGTACAGTTGACTGAGTTTCATGTTTTATGAATAAAAGTTCTAAAATAATAATAACAACAACAACAATAATAATTATGTTGGAAGGGACCTTGGAGGTCATCTAGTCCAACCCCCTGCTCAGGCAGGAAACCCTATACCATTTCAGACAAATGGCTGTCCAGTCTCTTCTTAAAAACTTCCACTGTTGGAGCATTCACCGCTTCTGGAGGCAGGTTGTTCCACTGTTTAACTATCAGGAAGTTTCTCTTTAATTCTAGGTTGCTTCTCTCCTTGATTAGTTTCCATCCATTGCTTCTTGTCCTGCCTTTGGATGCTTTGGAGAATAGCTTGATTCCCTCTTCTTTGTGGCAGAACACTGGAACACTGCTATCATGTCCCCCCTCGTCCTTCTCTTCATTAAACTAGACATACCCAATTACAGCAGCTGTTCCTTATATGTTTTAGCCTCCAGTCCCCTAATCATCTTTGTTGCTCTTCTCTGTACTCTTTCTAGAGTCTCAACATCTTTCTTACATCATGGTGACCAAAACTGGATGCAGTATTCCAAGTGTGGCCTTACCAAGGCATTGTAAAGTGGTATTAATACTTCACGTGATCTTGATTCTATCCCTCTATTAATGCAGCCTAACACTGTGTTGGCTTTTTTGGCAGCTGCAGCACACTGCTGGCTCATATCTAAGTGATTGTCCACTAGGACTCCAAGATCCCTCTCACAGTTACTACCATTGAGCAAGGTACCACCTATACTATACCTGTACATTTTGTTTTTCTTGCCTAAATGTAGAAGTTTACTTTTTTCACCACTGAATTTCATTTTGTTAGATAGTTCCCAGTGTTCCAGTTTGTTCAGATCCTCCTGTATCTTAAGCCTATGTTTGAAGTTCTTTCACACCTCTTAACTGCAACCAGTAATGTCCAAACTAATGGGATCAAATGGTCAGCCTAATAAAAGAAGCAGCACACTGAATTGTTCCTTTTGTATATGAGTTGAACACACATCCTAAGTGGGTGGTGCTAATGGCACAATGACACCACATTGCTTTTACCACTTTGACAAAAGTAGCAGCAGCTTGTGGAAGTCCACAAGAGCAACTTAAGCCTGGCTTTCAAGATGTCCTAACAATATAAATCTTTAGGGATATGTGCTGGTATAGAAATGCAGTAAATAAATATCTTTCTCCAAGCCATAGGTGCTTATGTATATCACAGTCAGCAGCTGCTGATTGTACTGCTATCTGTCATGCTGTGTTGGCTTTTTTGGCAGCTGCAGCACACTGCTGGCTCATATTTAAGTGATTGTCCACAAGGACTCCAAGATCCCTCTCACAGTTACTACTATTGAGCAAGGTACCACCTATACTATACCTGCACTTTTGGGTTTTCTTGCCTAAATGTAGAACCTTACTTTTTTCACCATTGAATCTCATTTTGTTAGATAGCACCCAATGTTCAAGTCTGTCCAGATCCTCCTGTATCTTAAGCCTGTCTTCTGGAGTGTTGGCTATTCCTGCCAGCTTGGTGTCATTTGCAAATTTGATGAGTTCCTCATCCATCCCCTTGTCCAAATCATTGATGAAGATGTTGAAGAGCACTGGGCCCAGAACAGAGCCATGGGGCACCCCACTACAGTTCCATTGAGGACCACATGCTGAGTACGGCCGGTCAGCCAGCTACAAATCCATCTGGTGGTGATGCTGTCTAACCCACATTTTTCTATCTTATCAAGTAGTAGGTTGTGATCTACTTTATCAAATGCCTTACTGAAGTCCAAGTAAATTACATCCACAGCATTCCTCTGAGCCACTAATTTTGTCACTTGGTCAAAGAATGCAATAAGATTTGTCTGGCATGATCTGTTTTTGACAAACCCATGTTGGCTTTTAGTAATGACTTTGTTTGTCTCTAGGTGCTCGCTGATTCATTGTTTGATTATCTTTTCCAGAATCTTCCCAGGTATTGAGGTCAGGCTGATAGGTCTGTAATTTCCTGGATCCATTTTTTTTCCTTTTTTGAAGATGGGAACTACATCAGCTCTTTTCCATTGCCCTGGTAGTTCCCCAGTGCTCCAGGATCTTTGAAAAATATAGTTGAGTGGTTATGAGATCACATCTGCCAGTTCCTTGAGAACCTTGGGGTGTAAGCCATCTGGTCCTGGTGATTTGAACTCGTCTAGGCTGGACAGGTGCTCACTTACCATTTTCTTGCCTTTCTTAACTTGTGTTTCTATTCTGTTTTTTATGGCACTATTTTTGATAGGTTGGTCTGTTTTTTCCCTTTGTGTAAAGACAGATGCAAAAAAGGAGTTAGATAGTTCTGCTTTTTCCCTGTTTGTTGTCACTTTCTTGCCACTTTCCCCCACTAATGGACCAATCATTTCCTTCACTTTTTTTGTTTTTTACATGTTGAAAGAAGCTTTTTTGTTATTTTTTACTTTGGTCGCAAGCCTTAGTTCATTTTGAGTCTTAGCTTTCCTCACTTCGTCTTTGCAGGCTCGGGCTATTTGCTGATATTCTGACTTAGTTATGTGCCCCTCTTTCCACTTTCTATACTTGTCCTTTTTATCTTTCAATTTATCAGAGAGTTCTTTGTGCAGCCATGGAATCCTTCCCAAACCCTCTCTAAATTTATTGAAATTAGCTCTCTTAAGGTCCAAGACTCTAGTTTGACTGTGTTCTATTGCTTGTGCAATTGTTAGCCTTACATCACAACCAATCAATAAGATGGTCAAACTCCAGTAGGACCAAAGCCATATAAAAAGGCAAGGGAGATATTTTAAGAGAAGACAGCTGATAGCTCCATTTTTATTTTCCGCTCAACTTCTGAACATGCTGTTCAGCATTATGACTTGTACAGAGATATTCTGCAAGAATGTATTATATAAGAGGAATCTGGTAGAAGATTGAATTGTTATAATCTAGTAAAAATCATTTTTATATCTTCAGCAACTGATCTCTCTATTAGAACAGTCACATATCTTTTCCCCTTAACCTATCTTTGTTATAGATTGGCAGATGTTTACCAACTTTTCTTTTCTGATCTGAATAGCAAAGTGATTATTTTATTGTTTTGCCTAATAGGATCTTGTAGATATGTAGATGAGTGATTAGCTCACTGTGTTGTTATCTCTGTTATGTTGTTGGGTTTAATTGAGTGGGTTTAAATTTATTAACAAGAAAAAAGGGATGCTTAAATGCCTACTCCTGGAAAAATAATTTCCTAGTCCCAATGCACCTGTCTCGGATAAATGAGATTTATATGTATATAAATCTAAATCTGACATTATAAATATATATGGAGATATAACCTTTACGCATTATGAAACATCTTGATAATAAAGTTCAACCAGTCTGCCTTACTTTCTATTCCTTCAATTCTGCTTTGCCACTGTGGACATCAGTTTATCCTTTTTTTCAAAATCAGCCACCCAGTATTTTCCCCAAGCCCTTGAAGATCCTTCTTTAACATATTTGCTCAGAAAACCTTTCCAGTATAACTGGAAAAGGATGAAGGGCAAAAGCCTGAATTTGCTTTACTATAGATAAACAGTTCTACACTTGAAGAATCAAATAGACCTTTTCCTTTGGGTAATACTCTATGATAGACCCTATAGAGCACTAATAAAAATCTAATACTTAGATTATTCTGAAACGGAAACAATGTTTTTCGCTTCCATATAAGATTTCCTTTAAAAAGAAGTGAAAAATAGGGCATTTATTACATTAAAAAATAAGATGAAAATATTTATTGAAAACAGCTGACCATGAAAATTCATCTGAACAACAATAGTTTTGGAAAAAGCTTTCAAAATGTAGTAATAAAAAATAGAACTTTTCAAAGTGCAAAAAAGGAAAAAGAACAAGGCTTTCTTAAAATCAGTAAGAATGTTGCTTCCCTATATGCAGTGTAGTTTAATGTCATGATTAAAATGTCAGACTTGGCTATGGTTCATGTCCTCATCCAGTCATGCAACTTTCTGAGTGACAGTCTCTCACCTACCTCAATTAATTAAAGAGACACCAGCTCCATCTCTTATACGCCATCTATAGACTTTTATTCCAGAGAAATATGGGGTATAAACATTGTAAATAATGTAATAATAGTAAAAGCAAATGGAATAATCCACCTTCAGGACTTTAACACTTTCAGCCCAATCCTAAAAAAGATTTATGTGGGAATAAAACCCCTGAGTTGTAACAAAGAAAGAAGTAGTGTTACAACTACTTGCAGAGAAAAGCAACAAAGATGATTAGGGGACTGGAGGCTAAAACATATAAAGAACGGTTGCAAGAATTAGGTAAGTCTAGTTTAATGAAAAGAAGGACAAGGGATGACATGATAGCAGTGTTCCAATATCTCAGGGGTTGCCACAAAGAAGAGGGAGTCAAGCTATTCTCCAAAGCGCCCAAAGGCAGGACAAGAAGCAACGGATGGAAACTAATCAAGGAGAGAAGCAACCTGGAACTAAGGAGAAACTTCCTGACAGTTAGAACAATTAACCAGTGGAACAACCTTCCTCCAGAAGCAATGAATGCTCCAACACTGGAAGTCTTTAAGAAGAGATTGGATAATCGTTTGTCTGAAATGGTATAGAATAGGGTTTCCTGCCTGTGCAGGGGTTGGACTAGAAGACCTCCAATGTCCCTTCCAACTCTGTTATTCTGTTAACTATTGCTTAATTTATCACAGGCAGGGATTTTAATAGCTTGACGTTAACCTGCTTCTTACAGTAGTATATGTTTGTGACCCTTGATTTCTCGTTATAGAAATAAAGTAGTATAATACTATGTGTTGAATGGTTAACTTACATAGGAAACACTTACTAAAAATACTTCCATCAAAGGTTTTTCCATTAGCAGGATCTACATATGCAAACTAAGTGCCAATTTAAATCACAGATGCATGGTATTTTTAATGTAATGGACTACTACTCTGGTTTTAGTGTAAATAATGCTAGTATTAAAGTTTGGATGGATAAGATCTTGCTTTTTTTACTTGCCGGTTTCATGCTGTTTCATGCTACATATTCAATCAAGAATTAATTGCTTGCAAAACATTGAAATAAACAAAGAATGTTAAGGAATTTGTTACAAAAGTGTTAATAAAAAAGTCTTTTTTTCAATAAGCGCTAATTGTTTTGTTCTACATTAGATCAGTGGGTGTTTAAAACAGCAATGTTAAATGACATAAATTCCAGTGAAATGTGAAGCTATTTATCCGTTTTATTAAACCACATGTTGAGATAGAATAAGGTTTTTCAACTTTGGTAACTTTTAAGACATGTGGATTTCATCTCCCAGAATTCCCAGCCAACATATGATGACATATGCTGGTTTGGAAACTCTGGAAGTTGAAGTCCACATGTGTTAAAGCTGCCAAAGATAAGAAACACTGAGACAGACTGACAAACAGACAATGAATAACAAACAGACTATGAATAAGAGAGCTAGTTTGGTAGGGCTAACTTTGGGCCAGTTTCTCTCTCTTAGCCCTAGACTGGGAACTTATCTATCTTATCTAACTTATCTAACACCTATCTGCAGCAGCACTAATAGGATTATGGTCCAACACCTTCACTGAAGAGGCTTCATCCTGCAGGATTGATTCTAACTGATAATAATGTAAGAGTTAATTACAGAATGTATATTATGTTAAGAAATATATAAAGATGCTGTATAACCCAGGGGTCTTCAAACTTGGCCCTTTTATGACTTGTGGACTTCAACTCCCAGAATTCCTCAGCCAGGCACGCTGGCTGGGGGATTCTGGGAGATGAAGTCCACAAGTCATAAAAGGGCCAAGTTTGAAGACCCCTGCTATAACCCTTTCTCTTACTTTGTTAATGTGCAAATGGGTCAGCATTCCAGGAAGAGATGAAGATTTAAAAATGGGGGGGCAGAATAAAAGGAGCAGCATTTTTGGTTGAAGATGAGAAAAGCAGTAAAGAGGATGATTAGATCTTTATTTCTCACATTTTAGTCATATAAATATAACCAGAACAAGGTTCTGTGCCGTTTTTCCAAGATACAAGAATAAGGAAGTGAGCTGTGAGTCAGAAATGCCCAGCAAAGCATCATCTAAGCTACAAAATTTTAACTGCTAGCTAAAAAGTCCACTCAAACTATAATTTATACAGAATAATCTTTCCCAACCTGAAGCCTCCAGATGTTTTGTGAGCTTAGATTTAACGTACACAAAGGATATCAACTTACAGAAGATCGCTGTAGATTGGTTTAACTATTTTGGTAGGGCTTCCAGAGAAGTTAAATAATTTTAGCCAGTTACACTGACTGGTTGGACCCAACTACGTTGCTATACAAGAGCAATAATTAATTAATTAATTAATAATTACAAGATAGCTATCTTTGCATTTATATGGAGCCCTCTACCCACAGGCTGGAGTTTGATCTTGATGGGGCTCAAGGTTGACTCAGCCTTCCATCCTTCAAATGAGGACTCAGATTGTGGGTGGCGATAAACTGACATTTATAAACCACTCAGTGCCCTCTATAAAGCCCTATGGGGCAGTAAATATGTCTAAGTGCTATTGCTGTTGCTATTGTTATATATCGTAGCAGGCTTCATCTTGAAAGCAGCATTCACACTCCTCTCACTCAATGGGAAACTTCTTCAAAAACAGAACTTGCCACTCCAATGTTAGAATTTCTTGTCTTTAGAAGAATGAAGCTGTATAAAATCTGTTGGGGTTGTTTTTTTTGGCAGATCAGACATATTACAGAACATTGAACAACTGAGCAGAAACTAGGTCATTGCATCCCTATTTCTGAGAATAATGGGTTAACAAAATGGAGCAGGAGAGAAAATGAGTAGAAAAAGAAATGTTTTTGGTATACTTCTTTGAAAAAGTGGACCTCATGTTTCAGGAAAAAAGTATGTGAGAGGATGTAAGAAAAGTCAGTGACCATGCCAGAAAGGAAATCACTGCTTCTCCATTGTTATTTTGTCAATGCTACTCAGGCCAAGAGAGATAATATGGCCTAAATATGCTGAATAAATTTTGGAGATCAGCAGCAGCAATTCTAGTTCAAACATGGAACAGGGATTCTTCTACTACCTCTGCCCAACTGCAGAACTATTCAATAATCATCCTGGCTTACATACTTCACAAAGATCATTAAAATACATTGGAAATATTACAACATTGTCTATACTTGTTCAATTCTTTAGTTTTCCAGCTATTTTTCCATAACTGATTTCTAGGCCAGAATTTAGCTAGATAGCTTCAAGGTGTTTTTTTTTTCCCTCTAGCTAACTAGAATTCTATAGGAAATATTTCATTCCAGTTCTCTTCGATGATCCAATCCACAAAAGTTTGTTTCTTTCATCCTATTTCTCAGTCTCCTTTTTTTACTCTTACTTACCTCCTTGTCCCTGTCTTCTGCAGATATCTCTCAGTCAAGTGGTTTTATTGTTTTTCGTTTAGCAAGTTAGATAAAGCCAGGCACTCTGTTTGTAAAACATAGTTCTACCGGTTGGCATGTCATGCAAGCACAGCCACTTGTGTCTTATTTAATGAACCATAGATAAAGAAATCGGGACACAGCTCAAGGTATAGCCTCAGTCATTATATATGAGGGCTGCACTGTGCTTTGCTGGGAACATTCAGGCAGGTAAACATGGCAGCTTTTTGCAACTTCTGAATGCCTCTATGTCTTTTCTATGATTATGCAACAGTGCAAAAAGAAATATTTGGGACCACAATTGCATGTCTGCACTCCCCAAAGCACTCTTTCATCTTTGAATCCATAACACTCCACAGTTAAGCAGCCCTATCAGCAAAATTCAGGATTCCCAAATGTTCCATTCTATGCATCCCATTAGTTTCTTTAGAAAGTGATTTTCCTAATTTAGCAAAAGAACCGTCATTTTAAAGAAACCTGTGTGTATTTAAATTGTAAGAAATAGAAGTACTAAAAAAACCTATCCCAAACCATTTCCTCAGCCCCAAAACAAAATTATTTTTCTGTCTCTTCAGAGACAAAATGTGACACAAAATAATCCCTAAAAATTCTCTGTCAGGAATTTGACAGTTTGCAAAAGATATCTAAGCCCAGGAGATACCTTTCTACTTGAATTTTTGCCCAACAGCTGTAAAAACTGTGGGGTTGCATAGCATGTGCCAAGGATACTGCTCCCCCATTATTTCTATCTGTTTTATATTAACATGTACAGCATTTTATGGGCACATCTGCACAGTCACATTGGCCCAATCTGAGTACTGGCCACCAACTATTCTAGAGAATAGGAATAGACATTTTCTACCTGACCCCAGCCCACTGTGAATTTGACCATTACTTGTTACTCCACTACATCTTAAAAAGAAGCATTTTCAGCCACAATGATTGCTAACTTGTATCAATGGTCGCAAATCTGCAGTTGTTTAATCTCTGTTGCACTTAATTACTCCTGGTGTTCCAGAAGCATAGTGGTTACATATAGAGGGTCAATGGCTCAGAACATTGCAGAAATGTTTTAGTAGTATGGCTGGTCACTCAGTCAGCCAAATGTTTAGATCTCTTACATTTTTCTAATGTCAATAGTCAATTCTTCTACAGCCACCACTGCTGTATTGTAGGCAAGCTTATTTGTCTCTTCAATAGAAGATACTTTAATCCTTGCAAGCACCCTATTCACATCCTTCATTATAGATCCTATGTACATTGGGAGCACTACTTTCAATGCTGGTAGTTTTTGGCTTTCTACTGGTAGTTCTCCATATATCATAATTTTCTCTTTTAATTCTTCTTGTGCACCAACAGGGGTCAGATTATAGGTTGTTTCAGTGCTAACTTGTACTAGCTCTGTACTATTACTTCTTCAAAGTTGTTATTTCTATAGTCCATATGAGCTTTTTCCTTTATATTAGCAATTTCTCTAAAAAGAGTGCAGAGAAGAGCAACAAAGATAATTAGGGGACTGAAAGTTAAAACATATAAAGAATAGTTACAGCAATTGGGTATGTCTAGTCTAATGAAAAGAAGGACCAGGGGTGACATGAAAGCAGTGTTCTAAAATTTCAGGAGCTGCCACAAAGAAGAGGGAGTCGACCTATTCTCCAAAGCACCTGAAGGCAGGACAAGAAGCAGTATATCATGGTTCCAACAGATGAAACCCTTCAAAAGAACTTTGAGGCATTGTTTTCCTTAAATAAACTTTTATTCAGGAAACAAAGTATTGGCACTACATGGTTGAACCCAATAACTAAATAACAAATACAATTCCCACCCTCAATAAACAGTCATAAATCACATTCCCCAATTACCTTGAAGCACAGGATTTCTCCCCAGCTCTCCAGCCCACCAAAACGTTATCAGCTCTGGACCCAGTTTCTCCTTGGATTCCCACAGCAGAGTTATTATTATTATGACTAACTGAACTCTCATTCCGATCCCCCCTCCCAGCACCAACTAATTCTAAAAGCATAGAGAAAATGGCTGCATTTTCATCTGTTATCAAAGCAAGAACATCCAATGTTAGCAGCCTTGACACAATAGATGGAAATTGATCAAGGAGAGAACCAACCTAGAACTAAGGAAAAATTTTCTGACAGTCAAAACAATTAATCAGTTGAACGACTTGCCTCCAGAAGTTGTGGGAGCTCCAACACTGGAGGTTCTTAAGAGGAAACTGGACAACCATTTGTCTGAAATGGTATAGGGTTTCCTGCCTGAGCAGGAGGTTGGACTAGAAGACCTCCAAGGTCCCTTCCAAATCTGTTATTCTGCTACTCTGTTATTCTGACCATAGTAAATTATTTGATGGATACACTTAGTCTGGGGTTTCCACTAGAACCTGTCTGGCATGGGTGATCCTTCTGGTAGAATACATTATGGCCTGTATAACCTCTTAACCTCTTCAGAACATCACAGGCTCCTCCCTCACAGCAAGGGTGCCCATGGAGGGGTATTTCTGATTCAACTGCCATTGGAAATTCTGCCAATAGAAGAATCTCTAATAGAATTTGAGCTTCGTATTTGCTGATACTATTATTACGCCTGGTACTATTTTTCTTTGCCTGAGCTATCCACATTTCTGCCCTCTGGACTGAAAAAGGTAATAATAAGTTAGCCAGTATAGCATTGAAATGCTGAAACAGCTGTTATTTTCCTTTGACACAAAATCACACTAAAACTATAAAACCAAATTGATTGAAACATTTTTTTAAAAAACCTAGCACCACATCAAAGCTCTAACATGCAATTACCTAGTCTTCTCCCAACACCTGGGGAGGAAACCAGATCTTCAGTGCTTTGTGGAAGGCTAAAAGAGTGGACACCATCAGAGGGTGTAAATATCCTAGCCCTGTATCACATAGGGCTTTAAAATTGATGACCAGTATTTTAAATTGTGCCCCGAAAAAAACTGGAAGCCAGTGCCGTTCACACAACAGAAGTATAACATGGGCAAATCTAGGGACCCCCGATATTGTGCACACTCCTGTATTCTGAGCCAGTTGAAGTTTTTGGGTGGTCTTCAAGTACGGTCCCTTGAGGAGAACATTGCAGTAATCCAGCTGGGAGGTGACCAAAGCATGAGTGACTGTGAGCAAGGCTATTTATTACTTCTCAGCATGAAATACTGGGAGGAAACAAAAGCAAGGAAGATAAGTGGAGACTTGGTGAGTTGCTCCCATACTGTTCGAATCCAAACCAAATTTTCTTCAGCCACAAAGACCAGCCAGCATTAGCCCAGGGCAGGAACTGCTAAGAACACAAATATCTCCTATGATTTCAGAATGGAAAAAAAAAATAATGGGAGAAGTCCAGTTTGCCTACAGATGACACATAGCCCCATCTGCCCAGAATACTAAGCTTGAGAATATATCACAAAAATTAATTGCTATTAATTTTTTGTATTGTAATGTTGTTTTAATTGCCTTGTGAACTGCCCTGGGTCCTACGGGAGAAGGGCGGTATATAAGTTTAATAAATATAAATATAATACAATCCAAAGCTATCCTAGACGTCATTTTTGAGCATTTTTTCTCTCCCACCCAACAAACCTCCCCATGAATGCAATTCTAAAGATTATATGCTAAACAGTAAATTCACTTGACTAGGAAAGTTTTTTTTTAATTTCACTTAATACTGGGAGGGGAAAAAACCCTCCTTGCATGTTTATAAATGAAAAGCTGGACAAAGAAATCTGCTTTTTAACAAGAGATTAAAACAAAATGGCTAAGCCTGGCTAAGCAATCTTAGTAGAGGAGAGCTCTCCTCTGCTGTTACATAATAATATGTTAGTGTACTGGAATCGATGTAAAAAATAAATCCATATTAAAAGCCTATGCATCAGTTCTCCAAGTAGCCTAGCTAATACAACTGTAGCAAAATGAAAATAACGCTTTTGATGCAATTCAGTTTTCTCAACCCAGAGCCATCCAAATACTTCGAATTATAACTACCATTACCCACAACTGCCACACCTGTTGGTGAGGTGGCTGGGAATTATGGGAGTTGTATGTACTGTATATGGCATGGGGTGGGAAAGCTGCAAACAGCTTTTTCACAGATCTAAGAGAACCCATCCGAAATTATGTCTTATTAAAGCCCTCGATCCCCCCTTTTGTGACTCATTGTGAACTGCTGAGTTTCCAGCTTGTTTTTTCTAGGCAGGAGACAAGATGACAGGACTGTCTCTCTCTCTCTCCCTCCCTCTCTCTCTCAATCTGTGTGTGTGTTTAATGTGCCAATAAATTGACACTTTCATTGCTGTTTGGCAATTTTATTTCTATGAGTATGAAGTTATATTTATATTATATTTCTAATTCTTCACCTGCCATCCAGTACTTTGTGTGTGGCAGAAAATTATGCCAGCCTAACCTGTATTGTTCTCTTACCAGTCCTCTTCTTTTGTCAATAAGGTTAACAAAGGACTCTTACTTGGAAGAAGCAGCAGAACTAACTACTGTACAAATAGCTCTCGGAGCCTGCTTCTCTTTCCTTGTTTAAATCAGCCCTCTGGGTAGCACAGGATCAGTGCTCCTTCAAAAGAGCACAGAACCTGTGCTTATAAAATAAGATAAGCAGTTTTTCAGGTGCTAAAGTATTACTTTGCATTTGTAAGGAGGTCATATAAGACCAGACAGTATGATAAGAAGCATCAGGAAAGCACTTCGTGGGCAGATGCCTCTGAAAAAGCCAGATGTTGGACCTCTCCAGCAGCCCAAGTTACCAGAGGGTGGGACATGTCCACATTATCTTGAACTGACAAGTACTGTAGGTGGCTCCAATTCTTGGCAAGGGCAACTACCATACTGTCTATGAGATCAACCAAAAGATCCACCTGGCAAAAACTGTAACAGAAGAAGAGAGAAGATGCTCCTTTTGACATTGGAAGGACAACCTCAGGTATGGGCTGAGGAAGAAATGAAAGCAACATTATAAGGCGACGGCCAATGCTGGAGAAAGTGGCCACTGAGGCATGTTCATGCTGTGGTCAGGGTCAAGTAAGGAAGAACCCTGTCTTAGAATAGCCATTTAAGTGAGAGATTGCAGGCTGGTATGTGTTTATTACTAAGAGATTAAGAGGCACATGGAATTTGGGGTGGATTTTGTTGTCTTTTTTTGTGGGGGGGTGTTTAACATCTACTTGCACTATGATTTTTAAAACTGAGCAAACTTGGCTTGCTGCATTTGGGGTCATTAATTGATGTAACTGGCATTCATATGACAAATAACTCAAGGTTTCACTGACCTTGGTAGCACTCAAGAGTAATCAGCCACAAGGTAAGCATGAAATGTTCCTGAACAATTGCCTTAGGCACTAAGCCACTAAGCAATGTCATATTTTTCCTTTTCTTCTTAAATGTACTCTGTCTCTAATTCAGCCAGTATCTTGCTTTGTTTCCTAAACCCCCAAGCACTTAGCATTGTCCTGAGTAGCACTTCCAGCTTCTGTCTCAGATGATTATAGTTTTCAAAAGCTGTAATGCAGGTGATCCTACTATTAGCGTGGGACAGCTGTCTCAGACTGCAGATGGGAAGGACAGAGTTGGACCAATAATCTTCTGTGTACACAAAAACATGTGTTCTACTGGTTTATGGCTATTACCATAGCATGGATCATAAATGTTGACTATTATGTAGGAAACAGCTCTCACGGATCCAATAGCTTTGGTATCTATTTTTTTTAATGAAACAGAGCTTATCTTCAACCAGTGCTGATTGCAGATTAAATTATGGCCATTCATCAGGTGATTTCTCTACATATATATTCTTCACAAGTATACTTCCCTACAAAATTATTGGGAATGATACTGTACATGCAACACATATAAGGATAAATTTTAGGTTCTATAAAATGAAATATATACTTGGGAGACACACATACATGAAGATGTAAATATTACAGGTGGTTTTTGAGAAAAAACAACCAATATTTTTAAGAACATCATAAATTTTGGACCAAAATCAAAATAGATATGCCTCACTTTATGGAATATTTATTATTTCTACTTACAATAGAAGCCATACTTATTTTCTTAAAAAGGAAGGAAGGAAGGAAGGAAGGAAGGAAGGAAGGAAGGAAGGAAGGAAGGAAGGAAGGAAGGAAGGAAGGAAGGAAGGGAGGGAGGGAGGGAGGGAGGGAGGGAGGGAGGAAGGAAATCTCACCTTCAAGTTTTACACTTTTATTTTTAAAAGGAAGCTTATTTTTATTTTATTTTTTGCCTTGACACGTAAATACCAAACGGATCCACAATTCAGTTCAGTGTGAAAGAGAAACAGAGTAACACATTTTGTTTATTCAGGGAAACAACATTTGCTGCTCTTTTACTACTCCCCAGCATATGCAAACACAACTTAGATAGCACCACTATGCTTATGCCTTAAGCAGCATATAATTATTTGTGTTTTTGCAACTCTGGCACATTCACACATGAGAGAAAAGAGCTTAAAACTGGCTCTACTCCAGATACAAGGCAGCCCTGTTATCCTTACTCTCCCTCAATATCCATAGATTAAGGCAGATACTTGAGGAGTATATGAAGAAGTACAGGCCTAATGTGACATGGAAAATTCAATTCTGTAGAAGTGGATCCCTGAACAAGCAACTCAGAGATGGAGATTGCTTCTAGAAAACTGATGCTGAAGTAATGGATTTAGAAATGAATAATACTGCAAAACACCAACGTTTGGCTGAAGGGATTGCAGATCATTTTCGTGAGGAACTACTACTAAAAGTTATATTATAGCAGGGGTGTCAAACTGCCAGCACGCAGGCCAGCTGCATTATGAGGAAACCGCACCCACCCCACTGCCGAGGAAAAAGTTCCAATATGTCGCACAACATCACGTGACATCGCGAGTTTGACATGTCTGTATTAGAGCTTCTATTTCCCAGGGGATCCTGGTGACAACTATAGCACCAATTATTGATTTATTTTGAAAAACAAACTAAAACTGATTTAAAGACTATTTAATATCATGTGCTACTCAACCCTAATAAACCAAAACATCTTTTTAAATTAGTAAAGATCTTTATGTTCCATATAGTGGCAGAGGTTTAAGTACAGTAAAGTATTTATGATCCTGAGTGCACAACAGAATGAGATTTTTTTTGTCATAATCTATGTCCCTGTGGAATATCAGTATTTACAGATCATATCAAGAGTTGTCTTAGTTGATCCTGCTCTGTTGATTATATTAATAAAGCATGATAAAATGAGTGCACATTTTTTTAAAAATACAGTGGATAAAAATTTCAGAATTCATACTAAGGACAGACTAACTTTACCAAGCTAGCTCAAGGTTGAAAAATAACATGTAAGCTTTTGAGATCTCTAAAACTCTTCCCCATGTGCAGTGGTAAACAAAGTGAGGGTGATAGGCCCAAGCAGATGGTGTTCCAGCCCTGAATCTAATTTCATTGTTCTAAAAGAAACTGGGAGTTGATTTCAGGCATTCAGATTAGATTCTGCCAGAAGCTAAAACAGTTTCCCTGGAAATCTGCTCCCAAGGATTTGGGGGTTCAAAATCAGACAAAAAGAAAAATGTTGATCTCTTATATTTTAAAGCATAGAGATGCAGCTGTGAAGTCAGTCTAAATTTTCCTTGAGCTAAACATGCAAGCTCCTTGGTGAGTAAAAACAGAACTAGAGAGAAGCCTAACGAAGCCGAACCTAACATATTTATTATAGGAAAACAGCCATGTTAATCTAGGGTAGCCAATAATCAGAAAATCTAGTAACGTGTTTTATGAAAGCTTATGCCTTCAATAAAAAGTGGTAATTCCTAATGTGTGGGTAACAGATACCTTCTGACTTTTAGCAGAAAGGTTGGGATTCTTTTCCTGGAGTCCAATGTCAATTTTGCTCCATTTACCATTGGTAAAATTGAAACTTTAAGCAGTAGTTAACCATGTCTGAGCAGCACAGATTCTATAGATTTTGGTAGAAAAAGGAAATAAACACTAAACACTAAAATGATTAGTTTTTAAACTGCTTGAGTCAGCTGGATCATGTTTTTCTGTGTGCTAGGAATACTAATCTGTATCTCCCTTATAATATTGATCCAAAACTGACAAGAAGGGCAAGGAAATGGCAGCACTGAGTATACATTTTCAAGCTGAAAGATATCAAGAGAATACCTTTTCCAAGTCCTCTCTAGGGTGTTTTAAGAAATTCGTGTTTTTTTTAAAAAAAATTGTAAAATGGTTTGAAAGGTCTATGACAGTATGAGTTGGAAATTATCTGTTCAACCACATCACCATTTCTCTGAATACTAGGACATACTTCTTGCTAGACATATTGTTCAATATGTATTTCAAAAGACAATCAGCATTCAATTTTCAGAAAGCTATTGAAAAGCACATGCTTTCATACTGCGGATAGCTTATCTATGACAAATAGTTGTATCAATGTCACTGGATAGACTTATTTCTCTCCAATTATAATGGTAGCACAAAATGTTGTACTAAACAGGCCCAGATTCAAATCCACCCTAAGCCACGGAAACTCCCTGAGTGACTCTGAAACAATCACTCTCACTCAGCCCAACCTATTTCACAGGATATTTGCTACACAAATCAAATGAAAGAAGTCCATAGAAGTTACATTTGTTTCCTGAAAAAAGGCAGGATAATGAATTTAACAAATAAATAACAGGCGACGTTTTAAAGAGCAAAACCCATGAAGTCATCCATCCACACAGAGTATCATCAATATCCAAATGAGGATCAAATACATCTCCATTCCAAGCTAGACAAAAGAGGCAGATGAAGTTTTGTCTCAGTGTCCAGAGGCTGTTAAGGTCTGGGTGAAGAAGACCATGTATTCATCTAGTGCAGCGGTAGGCAACCTCGGCTCTTTTATGACTCGTGGACTTCAACTCCCAAAATTCTGGGAGTTGAAGTCCACGAGTCATAAAAGAGCCGAGGTTGCCTACCCCTGATCTAGTGTAAAGGAATTGTATCAACTGCCAGTTAGCTTTTCAGTGCAAATCAGGTCAAGGTGCTGGATTTCAACTTTAGGGCTTTATATGACTTAGAGCCTATGAACTATTCTGGGTGATATCTATTCATCTGATAAGATTAAGGAGAGGTGGCTTGTTAAGAATTCCACCACAGAAGAAATGTCTCCAGCGATTCCATTGTCAAACCTTCTCACTGATGGTCCACTTCTCTGGAATAACCTCCTCCTGGATATCCACACTATTCCCTCTCTGTTAAGACCTTTGAAAATGTGGGGATAGGATAGAAAGTTACATTCCCTGAGACCTCTAAGTACATTGGTGTATAATATTTTAGAAAGAGCTATAGGGTGTTAGATATTCTTTGTTCTTATTTTTTTTCTACTTTATTTCTCAATGTGATAGCTGAAAAAGATGTCAAAGGCTTTGGATTGGAGGAATATATACACTTGGGTGAATAAATATGTGAATAATGAATTTACATGAATGAATGTTTATGAATATATATGAATGAATGTGTATGGATAAATATATATGAATGAATGAGTGAGTGAGTGAGTGAATGAATGAATGAATTTAAAAACTTCCTGCCTAAAAGTCTAAAGAGATGTTACTAGACATCAGTGGATCAATACAATTATTCAGCATAAAACATCTGTTATACTGCTTTTAAGTGGTCTGTCCTGAGTGCCCTAATCATTTCATAACACCATTACAAGGGTTTTGTGTGTTTGTGTGTGTGTATGTGTGTGTGTGTATGTGTGTGTGTTTGAAGGGGGGAAATTGGGCAGTCGACAAACTGAATTAAATAAATTTAGATATAGCAAATGGAACAGAGGCTGATTAAGTAATAAGCATAAATAAATGTTACATCCTAGGAGCTAACTATGTTGAAGTGCTGCAGATACATTTGAAATATAAACTGACCTCCTTTCCAAAAATCAGCACAACAGTTCACATGTCAAAGAAAGAACTCGGCTAAAGTTAGATCTTGGAGAATTGTCTCATTTTGGAAATCCCCGCAGAGACCAGGCTTGTACTAATATTATCTGGCTTTCAATGCAGTCAAAACCTAGATTTCTACACTTTAAATGATAAAATGGCAAACTATTATCAAGGTTCACTGTCTAGGTCAGATTTCAAGAACTTTCCCTATATGTTACCCACTGAGAATGCTAGTGCCACTAGCAAAGTACACCTTGGTGTGAAGATTTTCCATACTACAGGACTGATCCACGTGGTTTTAATACTGCAATAACCCTACTGCAGCATAATTCAGTGTGTGTGTGTGTGTGAGAGAGAGAGAGAGAGAGAGAGAGAGAGAGAGAGAGAGAGAGAGAGAGAGAGAGAGAGAGAGAGAGAGAGAGAGAGAGAGAGAGAGAGAGAGAGAGAGAGAGAGAGAGAGAGAGAGAGAGAGAGAGAGACTTTCTCAATGAGGCCAATGGGTTCAGTGACTTTATTCCTATCAATATTAGCAATGGGCAACAGATATACTGCCTCATTAGCATCACATTATATCCTTGCTGCTATAAGACATTGTGTGTCTAGAGAAGCTTCACTTTAATTTCTGGGCTTAGATAGGGGCCTCGAGTTAAGACGTGCTAAGAGGCCCCTGATAAAATTTTTAGCCGGTTATTTTAAAAGGTTAGGGAGGGGGAGGGAGGGGGGGTAGGGAGGGAATCCTTAACCGGCACTCGGTCTGGTCCTGTTAGAGGTCCTGACGGGACGGGGTCTGGGGAGGTGGCTGCTGGTTCTGGGAATGTGGGGGTGGGGCTTCAAATCCCCACGGCGATAGGGAATGGCAGCAGGTGTTTGCGCGGAGGGCCATATCAACATCTGGGATCCCGCCCCCGCTATCTCCGAGCGGTGGCGCGCTCCGACCCTCCGGTTAGCACCCTCCTACCCGGGGATGAGGGTGATCAGGCCCCTGAGCTCAGGTTGGTCTATTTTAATGCTAGATCCGTAGTTAACAAAGCTCCCCTCATCCATGATCTGATCGAGGAGGAATGTGCGGATCTAGCGTGCATCACGGAAACTTGGTTGGGTTCGGAGGGAGGGGTGCCTCTCACCGAGTTATGCCCGCCAGGTTTCCAGGTGCTGCACCAGCCACGGGCTCAGGGCAGGGGTGGTGGGGTGGCAGTGGTTATTCGGGAGACTTTGTGTCCCCGGGAGACCACCATTGTCCAGATGGCCGGGAGTGAATCCCTCCTCTTGAGATGTGGTCCTCGGGTTCAGTTGGGCTTGTTGCTTACATACCTGGCGCCCAGCTGTGTGGCAACAGCCCTGCCTGAGCTGCTCGACACCCTCTCAGGGTTGGCGGTGGAGTTCCCCAGGCTTATAGTCCTGGGTGACTTCAACCTGCCGTCACTGGGAGGGTCGTCGGAGTTAGCTCGGGAGTTCATGGCCTCCATGACAGCCATGGGCCTGACCCAGGTTATTGAGGGCCCAACTCATGAGGGGGATCATACTCTCGACCTGGTGTTCCTGTCTGGACAGTGGTTGGATGATCTGGGAGGGGGTTCCCCGTCCATCACCCCTCTGTCATGGTCAGATCACCACCTCCTGAGGCTGGTTTTCCGTCATGCCACCCCCCGCCGCTGGGCAGCGGAACCGACCAGGTGGTTCCGCCCCAGGCGCCTAATGGACCCGGATCGGTTCCAGAGGGCACTTGGGCCTATACCTATCGCACTTACCCACAGCCCAGTCGATGATCTGGTGGAGGCCTGGGAAACGGCTGCCACCAGGGCACTTGACTGCGTTGTACCCATGCGACCTCTGACCCGGCGCAGATCCCGCTGGGCCCCATGGTTCTCTGTGGAGCTCCGGGAGATGAAGCGTCGGAGACGAGGTCTAGAGAGTGGTTGGAGGTCCAGCCGATCCGAATCCGACCGATTGCAGTTAAGAACCTTTATAAGGTCTTATCTTGCGGCGATAAGGACGGCGAAGTCTAACTACTTTGCCGCCCTTATCGCGTCCGCAGATAATCGCCCGGCCGCCCTGTTTAGGGTGACTCGCTCCCTCCTTAACCAGGAGGTGAGAGAGGATCCCTTGCAGGGACGAGCCGAGGAGTTTAGTCATCATCTGGCGGACAAAATCGCTCGGATCCGGACCGGCCTGGACTCTGACTGGGCAGAGTCTGATGTGGAGGAATCAGGCGGTCTTGAGCACGTTATCTGGACTGAGTTCGACCCTGTTTCCCCTGATGATGTGGACAGGATCATGGGGAGACTGAGCACCACCACCTGTTTGTTGGATCCGTGCCCCTCCTGGCTAGCTTATGCGGCTCGGGAGGGAACACGAGGCTGGTTCCATGCAGTAATAACTGCTTCTTTGAAGGAGGGTGTCTTCCCTGCCGCCTTGAAGGAGGCGGTGGTGAGACCCCTTCTCAAGAAGCCTGCTTTGGACCCGGCTGCTTTAAACAACTATCATCCAGTCTCCAACCTTCGCTTTCTGGCGAAGGTTGTTGAGAGTGTGGTGGCGCATCAGCTCCCTCTGTTCCTGGAGGAAACTGATTATCTGGACCCGTACCAATCGGGCTTCAGGCCCGGACACAGCACGGAGACGGCATTGGTCGCGCTGGTGAATGATCTCTGGAGGGCAAGGGACAGGGGTTGCTCCTCTGTCCTGGTCCTATTAGATCTCTCAGCGGCTTTCGATACCATCGACCATGGTATCCTGCTGCGGCGTCTCAGGGGGTTGGGAGTGGGAGGCACCGTTCTACGGTGGTTCTCCTCCTACCTTCAGGGCCGCTCGCAGTCGGTGTTGACAGGAGGGCAGAGATCCGCCCCGAGGCCTCTCATTTGTGGAGTTCCTCAGGGGTCGGTTCTCTCGCCTCTCCTGTTCAACATCTATATGAAGCCGCTGGGCGAGATCATTCGTGGTTTCGGGGTGGGGTATCACCAGTACGCTGATGATACCCAACTTTTTCTTTCCACCCCGAACCAACCCAGTGATGCCCTCTCTGTGATGTCCCGGTGCCTGGAGGCGGTTCAGGTCTGGATGGGGAGAAACAGGCTTCGTCTCAATCCCGCCAAGACTGAGTGGCTGTGCATATCGGCATCTCGGGTTAACCAAGTTATTCCACCTCTAACGATGGGGGGTGAGGTGTTACCCCCCGTTGATAGGGCTCACAACTTGGGCGTCCTCCTGGATTCACGGCTCAATTTTGAAGATCACATAGGAGCCGTGACCAGGGGGGCTTTTGCACAGGTTCGCCTGGTGCGCCAGTTGCGTCCCTATCTGGACCGAGACGCCCTACGCACAGTTACTCATGCGCTTGTGACCTCCCGTTTGGACTACTGTAACGCTCTCTACATGGGGCTGCCCTTGAAGACCACTCGGAGGCTTCAACTGGTGCAGAATGCGGCCGCGCGAGTTGTAATGGGGGTTTCCCGATACTCCCATGTAACACCTCTACTCCGCGAGCTGCATTGGCTTCCGGTTGCCCTCCGGGTGAAATTCAAGGTGCTGGTTATTACCTATAAAGCCCTACATGGCCTGGGTCCAGGGTATTTGAGGGAACCCCTGCTGCCGGCTTCAAACGCCCTTTGCCCAGTGCGCTCCCACAGGGAGGGTCTGCTCAGGGTTCCACCGGTAAGAGATTGCCGGCGGGTGACACCCAGGGATAGGGCCTTCTCAGTGGGAGCGCCTGCCCTCTGGAACCAGCTGCCAGTGGAGCTGAGGACTGCCCCCGACCTCCGATCATTCCGCCGGGGCCTGAAGACCTGGCTCTTTGAGCTCTCGGGCCCAGGCTGAGGAGAAAATTATTTTAATTGGGGTTTTTAATAGTACAGGGTTGATTTAATATTTTTAACTTGGCTTTTAACTTTTGTATGTTTGATTTTTAACTCCCTGTAAACCGCCCTGAGTCCTCAGGGAAAGGGCGGTATATAAATGCAATAAAATAAATAAATAAATAAATAAATTTCATATTTTTTTCTATGTAAAACAATATATCTCGCTCAAACGTGGAATGATTTGCTTTACTGGAAACTGATTCACTGTAAGTAACATTTATGGACTTTAACAGGAACATAGATCTTTGCAGCTTACAAGATGCTTTGCTTTGGATAACTAAATTAGAAATTTTCTGTGCTCAGACAGATAAGAACAGGAAGTCTCCTTCTAATAGCATGCACCAAGGGTTACTAATCTGTTTGTGCTTTAGTTATCCATCTGTAAAATGTTGTGAAGACAGTTGTATTAAGGCTGCAATTTTAAAGCATTTACTTTAAGTCCATATTACTTCTGTATTAATGGAACTTAAAAAGGTAAAAGGTAAAGGTTCCCCCGCACATGCGTGCTAGTCGTTTCCGACTCTAGGGGCCGGTGCTCATCTCCGTTTCAAAGCTGAAGAGCCAGCGCTTGTCCGAGGACGTCTCCGTGGTCATGTGGCCGGCATGACTAGACGCCAAAGGCGCACGGAAGGCTGTTACCTTCCCACCGGAGTGGTCCCTATTTTTCTACTTGCATTTTTACGTGCTTTCGAACTGCTAGGTTGGCAGAAGCTGGGACAAGTAACAGGTGCTCACTCTGTTACGCGGCACTCGGGATTCGACCCGCCAAACTGCCGACCTTCTGATCGACAAGCTCAGCATCCTAAGCCCTGGCTGAGGAATTCTGGGAGTTGAAGTCCACAAGTCATAAAAGGACCAAGTTTGAAGATCCCTGTTTTAGTGATTTGTGCAGGAAAGCCGCTGCTTTGTGCCAAGTGGGAACCAGCTCACCAAGCCCAGCTCCGCTGCACTTCAAAACAGGCTGCTTTGGCAGCATTGTGTGTGTGTGTGTGTGTGTGTGTGTGTGCCACTTCAGCCTTAGACACGCCCTTGGACTGCAAGGTGATCAAACTGGTCAGTCCTAGAGAAGATCAACCCTGATTGCTCTTTAGAAGATCAGATCCTTTAGAAGGCCAGATCCTGAAGTTGAAACTCAAATACTTTGGCCACCTAATGAGAAGGAAGGACTCACTGGAGAAGAGCCTAATTCTGGGAAAGGTTGAGGGCAAGAGAAGAAGGGGACGACAGAGAATGAGGTGGCTGGATGGAGTCACTGAAGCAGTAGACGTGAGCTTAACTGGACTCCAGAAGATGGTAGAGGACAGGAAGGCCTGGAGGAACATTGTCCATGGGGTCGCGATGGGTCGGACACGACTTCACAACTAACAACAACAACGTGTCCTTTGCGCTTCCCTGTTTGTCTGTGGCCATCACCACAGCTGCTCATCGCGGCTGCTCTGGCCCCGCAAACACCGACAGGCTATTGAAAAGGGAAGGCAAAAAAGCACAGCAATCCATGATCTCTTTCATTCTTCCTTGCAGGAAGGAAGGAACCTCGCTTTCTAGGTTAAGATCCTGAGGTTCTGCAGAGGTGGGGGATGAGCCCTGTTACCGCCCAGTCTCCATCTCTTAGGCTTCCTTTCTCGACCCCGTTCCCAGCATTTACTATAGTGCAATTCAGAGAGCCAGTTTGATACGTTGGCGAAGGCACCGGGTTAGAAACAGGGAGACCATGAGTTCTAGTTCCGCCTGAGGCACGAAGTGAGCTGGAGGAATCTTGAGCCCAGTCACTGCCTCTCGGCCCTAAGAAGCAGGCAGTGCAAACTTCAGGGACTTGTACACATACAGAGACGTTCAGCACCGGCTTCTTGAATTGCATGCCTTCGATGGGGTTGGGTCCTCCATTCCCGCAGTCCATACATATGTGCTTGGAGTATGGCGCAGGTCAAGGCTCTTTTCTACACTCTGATTGGTCAAGTAGCCCCATTTGCTTCTCAGTGTTTTGAAGCCGACTGGAGTGAGAACCTCTGCAACTCTGTCCGCTTCAACCTGCTTGAGGGAGCAGTATTGGATTGGAAGAGGGTTTCTCGTCTGCGTTTACACAAAACTGTGAAGAAAACAAATAGAGTTTAGGTAATTTTATAGTGACCAGGTGAAGCTAAACAGAACCATGTCCCTTGAGGACATGAGTAAACATTAAGTGCAAAAGAGAAACAGGCTACTATTCATGTAATAATATGTTGGCCCCACTATAGGAAGGACACTCGTCGGTGCACAATAAAAACCAATACAATTTAACAAAAATGTAATAAAGCAATCAAATCAGGTTTAAAAACACAGCAGACTAACAAGTATCAAGAGGTAAACTACTGCTGGATGTTTTAAAATGCAGTGTGTACAATTTATTATGGAGATATCGTATAGTAGCTGAATGATTTAATCATCTTTTAATCGTCAGCCTGGGATTCAAATCAAATCTTTATTATGGTCATAGACCAGCATAGCAACCTGGCAGAGGAGATACAATGACCAGCCTACATTTATTTTCTGAACCAAGATGATTTGTTCTGCTCCAAATAAAAGTTCAGGTAGTCCTTGACTTACAACCATTTATTCAGAGACTGTTCAAAGTTACAACAGCACTGAAAAAGAGTGACTTATGACCATTTTTCTCACACTTACAACTGTTGCAGCATCCCCACAGTCACAAGATCAAAATTCTGATGCTTGGCAACTGGTTCATATTTATGACCGTCGCAGTATCCTGGGGTCGTGCAACCTTCTGACAAACAAAGTCAATGGGGAAGCCAGATTCACTTAACAACCGTGTTACTAACTTAACAATTGCAGTGATTCACTTAACTATGGCAAGAAAGGTCGTTAAATGGGGTAAAACTCACAACTGTCTCACTTAGCAACAGAAGTTTTGGGCTCAAATGTGGCCGTAAGTCAAGGACTACCAATATAGATCACCAGAGTTAGGGAACTTTCAGAGTGTTCCACCTCTGTAGGTTCTTATAGATGTGATGTTGATGCCAGAGTTCCTTTGTGTTGCCTCCCTAAACTAAGTACTTCCTAGCAAAAGTCCACTTGTGTCTCCTTTGCAATACTTTCTAATTTTGATCCTATGGACTTTCTAAAACTAAATTAAAGTTGCAAGAATATTTTTAGAATTATCTGACTTTAAGACAGTTATACCTTCCTGATTTTTATACATATGAGTGGTACAGAATTATTTTACAGAATTTATAGAACACAGAGAGCTGTGAACAACACCTTCATCAGTTCATTGGGGAAAAAAACACAAATAGATAAGACCTAGGAAAGTGTAACATTGTTCATATACCCTTTTAAATAGGAAATAAACACCTTTTACAGAGAAATTATCTCAGTCAGAGGGATGATCCCTTTTCTTTTCCAAATCTCCCCACCCCAATAGTTCACCTAAGAGAGTTTGGAACAGGGATGCTGCAAAAAAGAAAAAAAGAATTGATTGTTACCACCATCTCTACTTTTTTTTAATCCCAGTCATTTCTTCAAGGACAGCTGTCCCTGTTTAAAAGGAGACGTAATAATTATAACCATCTACTATAAATTCATTGTATACTTTTTTTTTTTACTCCTGGTGACTGGACTTTTTTTGGCAAGATTTCTGAAGTGGCTTGCTTTTTCCTACTTCCTAAATTTGAGATAAATCAACTGGCCAAAGGTCACCCACCTGGCTTTGTGCTTAAGGCAAAACTAGAACTCACAATCTCCTAGTTTATGACCTTAACTGGTACCCCAAAAGTGACTTTTCATTCTATACTAGGTCTATGCAGAACCATTTCTAGGGTTCTTTCTTGAAGCCCACCTCTAAGTCTGTCCCTTCAAATGTCCAAGAACAGTGGTATCTTGGTAGTCAACTGCTTTGAAACTCATCAAAACTGGTACTGAACACATTTTGACGTGAAAATGTTTGTTTGGTACTCAACACACAAGCTAGAACTTGTCTGTATCAGCAGCCTTGTGACTCACTAAATTATTCCTTATGGGGGAAAATTGTTTGGTACTCATCATTTTTAGTACTCATCATGCCTCCCGGAACCAATTAACGATAAGTACCAAGGTACCACTATGTTGGGTCTTTTTGGAAGGCTGTTTTAAAGGGCTTTTCCACTAGGATTGTTGCTAGAGTGGCATAGAAGTTTCCCTTGACTTGGATCAAATGTCAAGGAAAAGGCTTGGAGCAGCCCCATTTCAAGGCTTCAAGCACCAGCTTAGTTTTGCTGTAATTTTCGCAAAGGTATTGAAAGCAATTTAATTAATGTAGCAGCCATCATAAAAATAAACTTGCCCAACAAATGATATTGCAATTCAATAATAAATAGGTCACTTAAAGTACAGTACATGCAAAGATTAAATGAGCAAAAACATATGAATTAAAGCAAGGGTCTTCAAACTTGGCCCTTTTATGACTTGTGGACTTCAACTCCCAGAATTCCTTAGCCAGGCACGCTGGCTGAGGAATTCTGGGAGTTGAAGTCCACAAATCATAAAAGGGCCAAGTTTGAAGACCCCTAAATTAAAGAATACATGAACGTTATATCTACATTAAGTAATCCTCCTGTTAACAGTTCATATTAAGAGAACTCGCAATGGGAAGATGTTGCTCACAACAAATCAATAATGAAGGAGGGTGAGGGAAATAATGTTCAAGCATAAAAAGGTAAAGGTAAAGGTTCCCCCGCACATGCCTGCTAGTCGTTTCCAACTGTAGGGGCCGGTGCTCATCTCCGTTTCAAAGCCGAAGAGCCAGCGCTTGTCCGAGGACGTCTCCATGGTCATGTGGCCGGCATGACTAGACACCAAAGGTGCACGAAATGCTGTTACCTTCCCACCGTAGTGGTCCCTATTTTTCTACTTGCATTTTTACGTGCTTTCGAACTGCTAGGTTGGCAGAAGCTGGGATGAGTAACAGGTGCTCACTCTGTTACGCGGCACTCGGGATTCAACCCGCCAAACTGCCGACCTTCTGATCGACAAGCTCAGCGTCCTAACCCACTGAGCCACCGTGTCCCTTCTATGTTCAAGCATACTATATCATAAAACAGAGTCCCAAAACATTTTTTTTCAATTGAAGCATGCCCCACTGACTGTTATGTCCCTTACATAGCCAGAAAATAATTGTAAGGAATTTCAGGGAAAAAACCCTGATCTCTCATCATTTTCTGCATCTCATATTTACTTTGGCTGTGATGCAGCAGCTACCATGACCCAATCAGAGAAGAATTTCAAGGCCAAGCTAGTTCAATCAAAAAGTTAAAGAAACTTGTTAGCTTATTTTAGCTTAAGTTTGTAAAAGTTAATACCCTGTATTCAGCTCTGGGAAGTCGGGGGGGGGGAGGGGGAGGGAGGGGAAGGGGGAGAGGGGGAGGGAGGGAGTTCATGTTTTTAAAATGTATTTTAAAACTTTTCAATTAAAAAAAAAGAAATTGCAGAATACCTTCCAATAAGACCACCAAGTAAAGAGAAGTAATATCATTGGGGGAAAAATAATAATTCTACAAAGTTCAGTGGAACTTCCATTCCTGTTAGGTCTTAATTTATTTATTAAACAAATTTCTATAGCCACCTAACTCACATACTTTATTTTTTTATTTTAATCCCATTTATATCCCGCCCTTCTCCGAAGACTCAGGGCGGCTTACAATTTAAGCACAAACCAATGTGCTTAGCAATAGCCTTCATTCTATGTATATGCCTGCTTATTAGGGCTTTCCCCCCCCAAGCGGCATTATTACAAAGTCAGTTTATTGCCCCCAACAGTCTGGGTCCTCAGTGAGTTATATGGATTTTATATAAGTCTTCACATCTGTAATCCAAATCCTAATAAAATACTGCCTTCATATGATTATTTTTTAAATTTAATTGTCAGATGCTATTGTTTCCTCCATGGGTTGGAAAGATCAGATTTGGTTCATTGACTATTCAGCTGAAGGAGGATTTTGTGTCATTTATGCTGGGACTCTATTCCTGGAAAATACGATACATATTCTCCCACCACGAATTAATCCTACCTCATTTGTCCTTAATTGATTTTTCTTGTGTAGAATAACAACTTAATATATTCTAGTTTTTGTTATAATAAAAACTGCCTACTTGATCTCTTCTATTTTCCACTTATAGGAAATCTATGCACTTTATAAAGGGCAAAATGAAGTGATATGTTTCTCAAATCTGCCTCTGAGAGCATGAGCCTATTCACAAAAAAACTATGCTAATTCCACCCATAGAATGAGAAGTTGCATTTGAATACAGATCTGACCACAAACTGAACCCAAAATTTATGTTGCTGAGTGAGAAATTTGTTAAGTGAGTTTTGCCCCATAGTATGGCTTTTCTTGCCATAGTTCTTAAGTGAATCACTGCAGTTGTTAAGTTAGTAGCACGGTTGTTAAGTGAATCTGGCTTCCCCATTGACTTTGCTCATCAGAAGGTCGCAAAAGGGGATCACATGACCCCATCATAAATATGAACCAGATGTCAAGCATCAGAATGTAGATCACATGACCATGGGGACCGTCGCAAGTGTGAAAAGCGGTCATAAGTCATTTTTTCAGCATCGTTGAAACTTCAAACGGTCATTAAACAAACTGTTGTAAGTCAAAAACTACCTCTATAGTAACAGGGTGTGTTTTTTTCAAAAAAAAAGTTGTTATCTCAGAAAATCATTCAAAACATCAAAATCTGATTTATATACTATAGGTAGTCCTCAACTACCCAAAATTTATGTTGCTATGTGAGAAATTTGTTAAGTGAGTTTTGCCCCATTTCACAACTTCTGTTGCCACCGTTTTTAAGTGAATCACCGCAGTTCTTAAGTTAGCCACATGGTTGTTAAGTGAACCTGGTTTCCCCACTGACTTTGCTTGTCAGAAGGTCGCAAAAGATGATCACATCACCCTGGGACACTGCGACCGTCATAAATATGAGCCAGTTGTCAAGCATCCGAGGGTAAATCAGGTGACCATGGGGATGGTCCAATGGTCATAAGTGGGAAAACTGGTCATAAGTCAGTTTTTTCAGTGCTGTTGTAACTTTGAATGGTCACTAAACGAACCGTTGTAAGTTGAGGACTACCTATACTAGCCTCAACTTTATCAACCTGAATTAATTGAAAATAACCATTGCAATTAAAGTGGATTTAATTTCCATCGAAGGACTTGTGAAAAACAATTCCACAGTTCACTAATGATAGCAATGATCAATAGTACAATAAATAAAAATCCCAGGCATAATACACCTCCTACTCATTTTTCCTCTATTCCACCATCCATTGTTGATGCTTAAGAGAGAAAGGAACATTTAAAAAAAATAGAAAGGGAAAAAAGGTGAACAGGTGATAAAATATAGTAGTTATCCATGCCATTGTAAGATTTGCTGGAACAATATCCAATTAAACTGGAAAGGCAGAGCTGCCAACTAGTTTAGAAGATAATAAAAATAATTCATCTCTTTACCCACCACTATCCCACCACTGTAATTGGAGTTAAAATGTCCTCGACACACAGTCTAGCATCAGAGAGATGAATGGTAGTTCTGAAAAGATTGGGTAAGCTTGAGTAACCACTGAAAAATCTGTCTTCAGATTTAAAAAGAGAGAGAGAGAGAGAGAGAGAAGAAGAAGAAGAACAAGAAGAGTTAATAAAATAATATATATAAAATCCCCCGCTATATTGAGAGCATCTCAAATACAATTTGTTCCTTACTAGAACAAGCAGAGCTAATCTCTCAGCTCTCACCAAGGATAGAGAAATTAAAACACTTGTTCATCTCTTAATTCCTTCCAGGCATGAACAGAAATTGATCACATAATTCTTGTAGTTAGGCTTCACAATTCACAATTTACCTTTTTCTACTTCTTAATTGGATGACACTTTTAAACATTAGCTCTGGGATAGAACCACAATTAATTCATGCTCACTGAAAATCATTTAGTGCACACAAAGGATAAGTAAATGATTTGGGCTCTGTTACTTCAGTTTCTCTAGATTGTTGCATCAAGGAAATAACTTGAGCACCTTCCCAAAATGGATAAACTCATTCACAGGAAATAACGTGCAATTTATCAGTTACAATTCTTTTTCCAAGCTTCAGATCACAAGCACGAGCTTTTTCACAAAGGCTTGCTATGAAAAGACTGGAAACCTTTATAGAATTCTTTGCTGAAAATGGGTCAAAATGAACTGCTGTTTTATTTATTTATTTATTTATTTAATAATATTTCGATACCGCCCTTCTCCCGAAGGACTCAGGGCGGTGAACAGGGCAAGAATAAAAAATACAGAATTACAAAAGTTAAAAAATGATTAAATACATGCCCACTAAAACAATCAATACATATTAAACCCCAATAAAATGACAGTAAAAAACCCCACCAATCCCCCATCAGGCCAGGCCGGCTTGTTCGAACAAGTATGTTTTTAGATCGCGGCGAAAGGAGCGAAGATCGGGCGCCGTCCAGAGCTCAACCGGTAACTGATTCCATAGCTCCGGGGCGCCCACAGAGAAGGATCTCCCCCTGGGGGCCACCAATCGACATTCTCTGATTGGTGGCACCCTGAGGAGGCCCTCTCTGTGGGAACGCACAGGGCAAAGGGAAGTTGATGCCGGCAGCAGGTGTTCCTTAAGGTACTCCGGACCCCTGCCATGTAGGGCTTTAAACACCATTACTAGTACCTTGAATCTCACCCGGAAGACAACTGGCAACCAATGCAGCTCACGGAGCAGAGGTGTAACATGGGAGTATCGGGAGACTCCCAACACAACTCTCGCGGCTGCATTCTGTACCAGTTGGAGCCTCCGGGTGGTCCTCAAGGGCAGCCCCATGTAGAGAGCGTTGCAGTAGTCTAGACGAGAGGTCACGAGCGCGTGAGTGACCGTGCATAAATCATCCCGGCCTAGATAGGGCCGCAACTGGCGCAGCAGGCGAACCTGGGCAAAAGCCCCCCTAGTCACAGCCACTATGTGATCTTCCAAGGTGAGCCGTGAATCTAGGAGGACTCCCAAGTTGCGAGCCCTATCTACGGGGGGTAGTAGTTCACCCCCCATAGAGAGAGATGGAATATCCGAATTGATCCAGGATGAAGGTATGCAAAGCCACTCAGTCTTGTCGGGGTTGAGTTGAAGTCTGTTCCTCCCCATCCAGACCCGAACCGCCTCCAGGCAACGGGATATCACGTTGAGGGCATCACTGGGGTGGTTTGGGGTCGAAAGAAAAAGCTGGGTATCATCAGCATACTGATGATACCCAACTCCAAAACCACAAATGATCTCACCCAGCGGTTTCATATAGATGTTGAACAGGAGAGGCGAGAGGACCGACCCCTGAGGAACTCCACAAACGAGAGACCTCGCGGTCGACCTCTGCCCTCCTGTCAACACCGACTGCGAACGTCCCTGGAGATAGGAGGAGAACCACTGTAAAACCGTGCCTCCCACTCCCAATCCCCTGAGACGCCGCAGCAAGATACCATGGTCGATGGTATCGAAAGCCGCTGAGAGGTCTAATAGGACTAGAACAGAGGAATGTCCCCTGTCCCGAGCCCTCCAGAGATCATTCACCAGCGCAACCAATGCCGTCTCCGTGCTGTACGCGGGCCTGAAACCCGATTGGTATGGGTCTAGATAATCCGCTTCATCCAGGACCAGAGGGAGCCGATGCGCCACCACACTCTCAACAACTTTCGCAAGAAAGCGAAGGTTGGAGACCGGACGAAAGTTGTTCAATACAGCTGGGTCCAAGGCAGGCTTCTTGAGGAGAGGCCTCACCACCACCTCTTTCAAGATGGCGGGGAAGCTACCCTCACTCAAAGAAGCCGATATAACTGCCTGGAACCAGCTTCGTGTCCTCTCCCGGGCTGCATAGACGAGCCAGGAAGGGCACGGGTCCAATAAACATGTGGTGGAGCTCAGCCTCCCCATAATCCTGTCCACTTCCTCCGGAGTCACAGAATCAAACTCCTCCCAGGTAATATCGACAAGACCGCTCGCGTCCTGATCGCCAGACTCTGCCCAGTCAGAGTCCAGACCGGTCCGAATCCGAGCGATTTTATCCGACAGATGTTGGTTAAACTCCTCGGCACAACCCTGCAAGGGTTCCTCCCTCACCTCCTGGTTAAGGAGGGAGCGAGTCACCCTAAACAGGGCGGCCGGGCAATTATCTGCGGACGCGATAAGGGTAGCAAAGTGATTAGACCTCGCCACCCTTATCGCAGCGAGATAAGACCTAATATAGGCTCTTAGTCGCAATCGGTCGATTTTGGGGATTTATTGATTAAAATGGTTTTTCATGGGAAGAAGGGAACTGTAGTATGTAATCTGGAAGACGGGGATGGTAACTACATCTAGTCCTTGACTTACAACTATTGGCTTAGTGACTGTTTGAGGTTACAATATCACTGAAAAAAAAGTGGCTTATGACCATTTTGCACACAACCATTTCAGCATCCTTGTGGTCATATGATCAATATCTGGACGCTTGCTGACATATATTTATGATAATTGCAGAGTCCTCAGGTTATGTGGTCACCTTTTACAATGTTCTGACAAACAAGAGTGAATGTGGAAGCCAGATTCACTTAACAATTCTGTTCCTAACTTAACAATTGCAGTGATTCACTTAACTGTGGCAAGTAGGATCATAAAACGGACAAAACTCACTTATCAACTGTCTTGCTTAGTAATGGAACTTTTGGGTTCAGTTCATAAGTCAAGGACTAGCTGTACTATATTTGTAATTGCTTACAAAGAAAATTTGAACTCGCTTCTTTTGGATACTTTTCCTTTTCTTGCATTTTTTTTCTTAGCCTTCACTTTTTCTTTTACCCTTTTATAATCGTCTTCCATTTCTTCTTACATAGTTCCATATTTTTAAATCTTTATAAAATCTTTTAATAAAATTATTTATTTAAAAAACATTTGCTGTGGAGCGGGAAGGATAGAACGTACATATTTTGCCTTGAGTAGATATTGGACTGGAGACAGATGTACTATTTTTGCAGCAATGGGGTTATTTTTTTTTTCAGTGTAGCTTCCAGTTGTAGTATTATTAAAAAGATTTTATGGCCATCTATTTTAAACAAGTCTGGAGAGCTTACAACAAATTATGTGGAGATCATCCATCCAAGTTCCAGTCAGGCCAGATCTTCCTTACCATCTGATAGCAGACAAGGTCAGAGGAACTGACGACTTCTGAAGTAGGTTTTGAAACATAATTAAATGCAGGGCTTTTTTTTGTCATAGAACGCACCAGAACAGAGTTCCAGCACCTTTTTTTCGATGGATTTTCCAGAGTTGCATTCCTTTCCTATTGTTTCCCTCCCTATCCTCATTTGCTTTTGAAAATGCCCCACTGGCGGTACGGTGCGAGCGGGGTCCCCTCCAGCGCTGTCCGCCTCCTCTAGGAGGAGCCATGAGTAACCGGAGCACCAGAGCCAGAGCGTGGATTGATTGGCTGGGTCGGACCATGTGGTGTGGAAGCCGATGGTGGCAGTGGGAAACACATAAACATGGAGGCCGTCTTTCACGAGAGGGTGAGTGAGACTTTTGCCTTCCCTTACTGAAGGTGGTGTGTGTGTGAGGTTAAAAAGATGCAAAGCAAGAGGAAAGAATGGTGGCTGGCGTGGAAGCTTGCCCGACAGAGAAACTTTGCTGTTTCGGTTCCTTGGGTAGTTCAAAGGCTGGGATGTCTACGAAAATCTCTTTTTAGTCTTTAATACTTTATATTCAAACTGCAGAGGGGAAGAATAAGAATAAAGCCAATGTCTTGTGATTTAGAGGTATTATTATTAATAATAATATATATTAATTATGTATTGGTCAGATGTAAAGGTAGACCTACGGTATGAGGTTTAATCAGATCTATTTATTAAATTGGTTTAACTTAAAGGTAAATTAAAAGTAATCTGTTCACTGACAAAGTTTCAACTTTAATTTGTTTCAAGTCAATATCCATGTTAACCTCCAAATGTAACTTTTTCCACCTTGTTTGACAACTTCTTAAAAATAATTCCATCTTTTACCAGCAACCAAATTTTGTTTTATTGGGCCAATTTTATTCCACATAGAAAGTTGACATTTCCACTCATTAAACTAAATGGGTATGCCAGTTGTTAATGTCCCAAAAGATTAATAAAATGCCTTCTTGTAATTTAAAGCCACACAGTGCATGGTAACATTAATAGTATTAACTTACAGTACCTTGAACAAAATCCTAGTCTTTTAGATACACTAAAAATTGAAGGATTTTTTTAAACTATAAAGGTAAGCCTTGTAGGGTCGGCAAGCCGGGTTGTATGATGTGTGTGAGTTCCGGTACCTTTTATTTTACAAAAAAAGCACTGATTAAATGTATATTTAATGCAAATATACAAAAAACAAAGCAGAACTCTTCTTCTTTTTCTTCTTCTTCTCCTCCTCCTCCTCCCCCCCCTCCTCCTCCTCCTCTTTCTTCACCACCACCTCCTCCTCCTCCTCCTCCTCCTCCTCTTCTTCTTCTTCTTCTCCTCCTCTTTCTTCACCTCCTCCTCCTCTTCTTCGTCTTCTCCTCCTTTTCCCTCCTCCTCCTCCTTCACCACCTCCTCCTCCTCCTCCTCCTCTTCTTCTTCTTCTTCTTCTCTTCCTCTTCCTCTTCCTCCTCCTCTTCCTCCTCCACCTCCTCCTCCTCCTCCTCCTCCTCCTCTTCTTCTTCTTCTTCTTCTCCTTCTCCTTCTCCTTCTCCTTCTCCTTCTCCTTCTCCTTCTTCTTCTTCTTCTTCTTCTTCCATATCCATTATTGGATGTTAGCGATCATGTTGGCAATCCTGTTTTTATCAGCAGCCGCATGCAAAAAGTGCTGCTGAGTTTGTCCAAACCAGTCCCTTAGATTTTGAAGCCATGATGTTCTTCTTCTGCCTGGACCTCATTTGCCTTCAATCTTTCCCTGGAGAATTAAATGGAGTATGCTGTATTTTTCTGGATATCACATCACATGTCCGAAATATTCTAACTTTCTTTTTTTTTAATTGTTTTGATGATTTTCCTTGGCTTTCCCAGGCGGCTTATCACCTCTTCATTTCTGATCTTGTCAACCCAGCTTATACATAACAATCACCTGTAAATCCACATTTCAAATGCTTCTAGTCTCTTCAGGTGGCCTTCTGTCAGAGACCAACTCTCTACTCCATAGAGCAGGATAGAAAAAATATAACATCTGACGAAGCCTGATTTTCAATCTTAGGCTTATGTCATGACTGTAAAAGACCTTTTTCATTTTGAAGAATGCTGTTCGAGCTTTCTCTATCCTTGTCTTTACTTCAGTGGTCATGTCCCAGCTTTCATGTAAATTAGAACTGAGGTGCGTGATGTTTTCAACTTTTTCTAGTGATATTCCTTCCAAATTTATTACTGGTAAATTAACGGGTTGTTTGCTGACAACCATGATCTTGGTTTTTGAGGTGTTAAGCTTCAAGCCATATTTTTCAGACATTTCTGTGACTCTATTGATGAGGAGCTAAAGGTCTTCATGCTTACTGCGAGCAGAACTGTATTGTCAGCATATCTTAAATTGTTGATCCAAACACCGTGTACTTTGATGCCAGCATCAATGTTCTCCAGTGCCTCATTGAAGATTGACTCAGAGTAGATATTGAACAACACTGGAGACAGAATACATCCCTTATTTCTGCATCAGCTGAGTATTTTTGGCCTAGTCTCACATTTGCTACCTGATGCCAGTATAGATTCTTTATGATTTGGATGTCTTTGTCATCTAGTACAGGGCTTTTCAACCAGTGGTACGGGTACCACCTGTGGTACATTGGCACCTGGCAGGTGGTACACGACCATCCTAGAAAAATGTTAGCGGGGGAGGGGAATGAGCTGAACCGGTGGCAGCATCACACAAGCCTGAGCAAGAGATGGCTGGAGCTGCAGGGCTGTCAGGGCTCAGCGAAAGCGCCAGGATCAGCATTTCTTCGGGGCTGTCAGGGCTCAGCGAAAGCACCAGGATCAGTGCCAGGCTCCAGCTGGAGCTCGGCACTGATCCTGGCACTTCTGAGCCCAGAACAAGCGCTGATCAGCTAGAATGTTGCAGCATTTCCTGATTCATATATTCGATTGAAGAGCTGCAGTAAAAAATTCTTCCCATTGTCTTCCAGCAATTTTAAAATTTCTACTGGGATATCATGAGGTCCTGTGGCTTTGCTTGTTTTTGCTATTTTTATTGCATGTTCAACCTCTTCCATAGTGATGTTTGGTCCAGTTGTTATGGTCCAGTTCCCATATCTATATCATCCCTAATGTCCTCAAAAAGTTCTTCAATATATTCCTTCCATCTTTTTAGTTTTTTGTCCTCATCTAACACATACTTTTGTCCAATTCCCAAAGTACAATTATCTTACAATTGTACAATATACAAGACAAACAGAAATTCATTTAGCAAAGTGAGAACTTGCAATTGAATCTCATAACATCACCTTTATGTAATATCATGAGTTTCAAGGGCTGAATTGCCCGCTTCAGGAAATAAGACAATATTTGTTTCTAAAGTGATCAAGTCTATTTAGCCATCATATTATATTGGATGGTTTCTTATCCTGCAGGCAATAACAAGGAAGCAAGAACTCCAAAACTCAGTCTAGACAATGGAATAAATGTTATATGTTACTTATCAAACAATTTCTTTAAGATCATTGGAATGAAATTTGGTAATATTTCTTTATTTGTTTGTTGGTTATAAATGGTTCTAAACCATAGCATATAAAGACTGAAACCTTTGGGGAATAAAGATTTTCATAACATAATTAAGAACAGATATTAACTACAGCCACGAAATGTAAGCCTTTCAGCTAAAACCTCATTTGAAAATCAGACATAGGAGGAAAGAGAATGAAAGGAAAAAAAGAATACAAATAATGTTTAAATTGCACACTAAATAGAATTTAACAGGAAGTAACCTATTAACCAACGAGAAGCCTTTGTTTAATATACATTTAAAGACATTTAAGAGGAAGAGAATAATGAGGCAATGAAATCTTATGTGGTTGCAAAATGATCTTTATAAGACAAGGCTGGGGAAGATAATAAGGCAAGAAATGGTCATGTGATCACAATTTGGGTGTTTGGCAACCTGTTTGCATTTAATTTAATTTAATTTAATTTAATAATTTGATTTCTATACCGCCCTTCTCCCGAAGGACTCAGGGCGGTGAACAGGGCACAATAAAAATCAGATACAAAAATTAAAAAACCATTAAAAACCAATTAAACATCATGCCCATAAAATCAATACATATTAAGTTAAAAACTAATTTTAAAAAAACCCAACCCCACCCCGTCAGACCAGGCCAGCTTGTTCGAAAAAGAATGTTTTAAGATCGCGCCGGAAGGAGCGAGGGTCGGGGGCCGTCCGGAGCTCAACCGGTAAGCTGTTCCAAAGGTCTGGCGCGCCCACAGAGAACGCTCTCCCCCTGGGGGTCGCCAATCGGCATTCTTTGATCGGCGGCACCCTGCACCACTGGCTGCAATGTCCTTTAATCACGTGATCACGATTTGTGACCCTTTTTGCTGGTTTCCAACAGAAAACATCCATTCAGAAAAATGGGTTTGCACTTACAACAAGTGTTTGTTCAACAACCACAGATTTGCTTAAAAACCATGGTGATTCACAACAACATTATAAAAATGATTGTAAAATCAGGTCCAGACTGCAATGTTTTCGTCATAAGTCAAGGACTACCTGTATAGCCAATCTCAGTGAACATATTGGCAAGGATACCATATCTAGTATCTTGTGTGTTATACAAAGTAAATATACTAAGATTATAATAATAATTCTCATATTCTCATAACAGATTACCAGTTAAGGCAAAAATTAATTCTCTCCCATTCTGAGCACACTGCATAACAAGTTGTAATATTTATCTCATTTTAAATTACAGATCTGGTAAGGAGGCTTTTACATTTTTTTGGCTGGGCAGATATATAACCATATATTTAAGAACCATCTGTCATAAACTAGAGACCTCAATATAATCTACTTCAATGTTGTTTAAAAACTATACCACCCTAAGAATATGTTCCTAAATTCTAAGTTTATTTTTCACCAGTTTGTTTTGACTTCCTAAAAAAAAACCTCATCCCTTTTTTTTTTTGCTAAACAGAAACTCAGAAAGAGCAAGTGTAACGCAGGGCAAAATGCAAAGGCAGTTGAATGGCTTGAAAGAAAAATAAGTTATCTAAGTCTTATCATTTAATCCTGTTAAATAGTAATTGGCCATTATTTTTGGCAGGGTATTTTATCCCAACATGGAGAATACATGTATTTCTGTTTTATGCAAAAGCTTTGTTCAATACAAAGACATGGAGAAGATAAACTAGAAATTACAATGGAAGACCACTTGGTTAAACTCCAAGTCTGCCTTCAATCATGTGCATTTAAAGCTCTGGGTGTCCCTTCTACTTTATTTATTCAGAGGAAAAGCAACCTAAGCTGTGCTCAGGCCATCTTTAGAGCTGCAAGCAGTTATATAAGCATAGCACTTTCTGTGCCTGTCTGACTGACTGACTGACAGACTGACTGAGTGATTGATACCTTTCTACTACAGCAGGGGTGTCAAACTGCCAGCCTGTAGGCCGGGCGCATTACGCGGAAGCCACACCCACTCCATTGTTGGGAATGGCAAAACTGTCCCGATACGTTGCGCGACGTCACGTGATGTCGCGAGTTTGACATGTCTGTGCTACAGCAAGAAATAAATTTTTAAAACCTAAACAAAATGTAACTAAAGCACAGATCACTGTGAATAAATGTAACCAGCTGAGAAAGAGACAGTTGGCTGACCACATGTAGTCCTCAACTTACAACAGTTTGTTTAGTGCCCATTCGAAGTTACAACACCGTAACTGAAAAAAAGTGACTTATGATCGTTTTTCAAAAGATTGTTGCAGCTTCCCCATGGTCACGTGATCAAAATTCAGATCTGTGTTACTGATTTAAAACCTGCAGTGATTCACTTAACAACTGTGGCAAGAAAAGTCGTAAAATGGAGCAAAACTCACTCAAGAAATGTCTCACTTAGCAATAGAAATTTTGGGGTCAATTGTGGTTGTAAATCGAGGACTACCTGTAAGTGCAATTGTGCTGAGGTGTTCCTTCCTTTAGAAACACAGACACAGACACACACATCACATAAATTCAGGAAAGTTAGGGGATAGGAAACACCCAATCCTTGCCTCTGTTGATCTCCACAGGAACTTTAATTGCAAGGAAGGCAGAGGATAAACTGCATTACTCTTCCTGCACATTGTTCAACTAAAGGTCAAAAGTCTGGTCTTCCCGGGTTCTTAAGATCCCCATGTACAAATTAATTATGATTTAAATGTTAAAATATTTTAAATAAAATACATTTCTGATTCATAGAGCATCAGATAAAAATGTGGTAAGACTCATACCGCTGAAATTAGCCTACTGTGATTCTGCTGGGTAGTAAGATAGACTGCATTTGTCACAAACATTAATCGAGAACTGATTCTGCAGAGATGCTTTGAAAAATGGATGACCTCAGTGAAAAGAAACAGTGTTGTCAACCTTTTGGTATATATTGTTTCTGATTTTATACAGATAGTCCTCGACTTACGACAGTTCATTTAGAGACTGTTCAAAGTTACAACAGCACTGAAAAAAGTGACCTGTGACTGATTGTCACACTTATAACTCTTGCAGCATCCCCCATGGTCACATGATCAAAATTCAGATGCTTGGCAACTGACTCATATTTATGATGGTTGCAGTGTCCCAGGGTCAGGTGATCACCATTTGTGACCTTCTGAGGAGCAAAATCAATGGGGGGATCAGATTCATTTAACAACCGTGTTACTAACTTAACTGCAGAGATTCACTTAAAAACTACGGCAAAAAAAGGTCAACTTAACTGCAGAGATTCACTTAAAAACTACGGCAAAAAAAGGTCGCAAAAAGGGGCAAAACTCACTTAACAACTGTCTCGCTTAACAACAGAAATTTTGGACTCAATTATGGTCACAAGTCAAGGACTACGTATATGCAGATAGTGCTTGGCTTATAAGCACAACTGGGATCAGAATCTCCATGGCTAAGCAAAGAGGTTGTCAACCGAGTCCTGGCTGACTTTTTTTTTTGCCATGTTTGTTAACTGAATCACTGCATTGGTTAAATGTATCATGAAGTCATTATGTGGATTTGGCTTCCCCAATTAAATATGTTTGTCAGAAACTACTGGGAAAGTATCAAATCACAGTCACATGACCCTGGGATGCTGCGACAGTCCTAAGTGTGAGGACTAGTTGCAAATCAGCTTTTTCAGTGCCATTGTAATTTTGGCCACTAAATAAATGGTTGTATATTGAGGACTATCCCATTTTGGCTCTTTTCCCCCTTTTTTCCCCTTACCAAAAAGCTCATCAAAACAGTTTGCAATACATGAAAGAAAGCATGAAGAGATAAGCTAAAATTAACCTGGAGTGACCAGTACTTCTCACCTAACTACTCATCAAAATAGGATTAGATCCTCTGCAAAATACTATAGAAGTATTTTGGATGCCACATGCTCCAGATATCTCTTCCAAACGTCTACCAACTTCTATCTCCCATTTTTGTCTATGGTCAAAATCATTGGACAGTCGGAGGTGACCTATGACTAATTAAGTCCCTGTCCCAGATTTGGGACAGATATGAATCTGAAAATCATCTAGATAATCCATAGCACCAAAAATGTCTGAAGCTGGGAATACATCCAGCTAAGTATTGTGGGGCTTATCCGTGCATAAAGATGCATTAGATTATTTTTATTTTTTATTTTAATTCCATTTATATCCCGCCCTTCTCCGAAGACTCGGGGCGGCTTACAAGCTTAGCAGTAGCCTTCATTCTATGTATATGCCTGCTTATTAGGGCTTTCACACACACCCCAAGCGGCATTATTACATACTACTAGGCATGGGTACAACTTTCTCTTGTGCAAGAGAGAGAGTTTTTGGTAGGTAAGTCATGCTGTCTTCTAGACATGCTATTATTTGCTTTGAGTGGCTGTTTTTTCTGATTGCAGATAAATCCTCACAAACTGGCAATTTGAAAGGAAATGTTCAGTGGAAGCGTACTAGGTAGAAGGGAGGACAGTGCAGTGCTGGCAGGGATAATTGATTCTGAAAACTTAAAGGCAAGCAGGGGGCCTCAAGGGATAACAGCACAGATAATTTAAGAAGAATCTAGATGTCAAGTATCTGAAAACAGATGACTGAGAGGGAGTTCATGTGGGAAGGAATTACTGGGGTTGGAAGTGGTAAATTAATTGCAAGAAAAGATTTAACCAACTAATCTTTAGTAAAACCAGAAAACCAACGTAATATTAATACTTTTGCACTGCCTGCAGCTAATTATTATTAACATCGATCCCATTTCATTCACTAGGAGTGTATATTTTTGTAAAGCAAACGATCATGGAGAAACATAATGTGATCTAACACAGTATCTTTTGGGTCAAAATATGAAACTTTCTCAATATTTGGAGTATATTGTTTGAACACCAAATAAGTTAAGCACAACTAAGCTGTAACGGTTTCAGTAACAATTTTTTTTGTTCTTCTCCAGTCTATAAGCTGTGCCACGTAATATATACATATTAAGTTTAAACATACATGAATCACTGTGTACCTGGCACTCAAATGCTGTTAATTTATGTTGTGTATACATCTATAATTGAAAAGGTGCAGCAACACTTCAATGTATATATTGAGATGAAAACATGGAGAATGTAGGAATTTGTCTTTGGCAGTTGAGAAAGTACACCTGTCCCTAGCCTATTTTACCTCAGACTACAATTGAGAGAGCACATAACAGAAAATATAATATTGAATATGTACCTAGAGAAAGGTAGTATGTCAGAGAAAAGGCTAGTAACTTTCTCTATAAGCTCTAAAACAAGTTTAGATCCAAGAACTAAAAAATGTGATAGCTTTTTTCTTTGTGCCATTTTCAAAATGGGAGTACATTTTTCATTATCAATCTTTTCCTAATTAATCATAAAACCATTATACTATCATAGTATCATAATAGTTTAGAGTTGGAAAGAACCTCAGAGATCATCTAATCCAATCCCCTGCTGAGTGCATCTAAGATAGCGGTCCCCAACCTTTCCAGCTTGGTGGACCGGCAGCGGCGGTAGTGGTGGGGGTGGTGGGGGAAGGGATGGCTTTCCACGTGCGCATGCTGCTTGCACAAATGGAACTTCCTGTGCTCACCTGCCACTTCCATGGCCTGGTTGCCAAAGGGCCATGGACCAGCAGCAGTCTGCAGACTTGGGGTTGGGGACCCCTGATCTTCCTATACAAGCCATCCTTATAAGAACACTAAATGAATATTTTGGCTTTGTTTTTATTTTCCTCTTGGTTCATTAATCGCCTCGGGAGGACCAGTCCAATAGGTCCTGCCTCCCTGCAAAGGGGTGAGGGATGGAGATGGTAGTACTAGGAACTTGCAGAACAGTTAGGGAGCAAGGAGTGCTCTAAGTATGATAAAGCTCTAATAGAAACATCCTCTACCTTTGGGTCATAACACAACTAAGACAATACTCAGATCTAATGTATAACGTCTGATACTCACTGTGCTCTCAATGATTTGGGCCAACTCCATGGTCACCTTGGTGGCTATGAAGAGGTAAGTAAAGATCCTAAGGACAATCAGCCTCAGTGATCCCACCAGTAATCTAGTGATGCAATCAAGCCAGGAATATACCACTCAATCCTTCCCAGAGTACAACTTCACACCTGGTTATCTCTGGGAGTAAACCTTTGAAAGCCATCAAGATTTCCCAGATGACAATTGGCCCTGGATTCAGAGCTGACATTACACCACCAGTCCAGGTGGGTGCAGTTCTGAAAAGGGAATATCTTGCTCTCAGGGTTTACATCTGATTAATGGAACTCCTTGTGAATCTGGATTCCTTGGTTATATGTATTACTACTAGAGGCTTGACAGTATATGCTAAATGTAAATTTCTTTGTGTTGCACCCCAACATGTTTTACAAGGGGCTACTCTTGAAAAAAGTACCTGGAAATTGCAAATGGTGCAAACCATTACAGTGAAATCCTAACTAATGCAATATTAAAAGAGATGCTTTCCAGGCACTGTTGAAGATGGAGGGGTACTGTTTGAAGCATTGTCTCTCCTGCTATGAACCATCCCAGTACTTTAGACTCACTAGCAGAAGAGGCACTTAAAGAAGTATATGATGCTCTTCCCTCTGGCATGCTATATTGTCTTCTCTTGCCACTCCAAGCTACTCACTGCACTCCTCAAGGAGTCCCCCACTCTTATAATATTCCAAAAAATGGCAAGAGCCCATCTCTTTCACCAAGAGCTTCATTGTTAACTCAATTGAATTCAGTAAGACTTATTCTAATGTTATTTCTTCATTGAATACTAAATTGCTTTTTTTTTAATTCTTTACCATGTTTTATTGTTCTGCTTTATAAGTTGCAAGCCATCACTTACAATTATAAGTTGTAAACTATCAAGTACTTGAACTGTTTTACAAAGAGAAACATGCAATAGAAATGCAATGAATTAATTTCTCGCAACGTGCACTTCTTGTATGGTTTTATAGACTATAGTTTTGTGTGTTTTAAAAGGGTTTGAAAAACGATCACCAAGCTATTATTCTGCCTTTTTCTTAAGAACTGCCTCATTGGCAGATTAATTTTAAATTATACTGGATCACTGTAATCTGTGATTACATCAGATCAACTGAGCTGTCTTAATGCAAGCTAAAATGTTTGCTATTGCAGTCCAAAGTGCTAGAAGCAGTTCTGGGCCTATTTGATAGATTTTTATATTTATAGTAGGCATTTCTTTTGATAAAAAAGAACATATGAATATGGTACATAATAATATGTTAGAAATTTACCTAATATAATTTGATGAAATTTACCCATCATAATTTGATAAACAGAAAGTAGAAATTGACTGAAATACTCAACCTTGTCCCCATAAGTACTGTTCTGTTTATTATTAACAAGTTTGCTTAATAAATAGATTGAATCCACATTTCTCTGTCAATAAAGGGATAAAATCTTTAAGTAATTACAGTAAAAGTACATAACCATAACAACATTGGCCAGACTGAAGAAAAATAATAATTCCTGAAGTTGTGGTTCCTATTTTTCTTATATTTATTCAATAGAAAAGATGGAAAACAAACCATTGTAATAAATTTCTTATTCTAGGTTTCAGTATTTTCAGCCTATATTTTCTGCTCCATGAGTAGCCATCCTCAAACATTTTTAAAGATTGGGATAAACTGTCCATTTTTATAGATTAGCTCAAAAATTGCATCTCATAAATTTTGTTTGATATTTCTGTTCATCTTTTACCATTTTCCTTTTAATTTTGACTGATTATATATATATATATATATATATATATATATATATATATATATATATATATATATATATATATATATATAACCAGCCCATCCACTCAAAACACACCCCCACCCAATCAGAACACACCCACCATTCAAAACACACTCCCACCCAATCAGAACACACCTAATCCCCCACCCAATCAGAGCACACCTCCACCCACAGAACACACCCCCTCTGGCAGTTTAAAAAAGAGGAACAAACAGCCACTACCACATGCTTCTCCCAGAAGAAGGAAGCTGAACCCACCAGCCTGAGGATGACGGATGGGATTCCATCGAAACGTTGCTCCTACACCTTCAATTCTACGCGGGGAAAAACCCGAATGACCAAAGATCCATATATATATATATATATATATATATATATATATATATATATATATATATATATATATATATATATATATATAGAGAGAGAGAGAGAGAGAGAGAGAGAGAGAGAGAGAGAGAGAAAGAGAGATTGTACATATATTATAAGGAACATATAATAATTAGCTGTACTCTTTTTTAATGTAGTATTGTATTACTCAGCTGACAGTTCCGAGATACATAATCCTTGAGGTAAATAGTTCATTGTATGTATGTATGCATGTATGTATGTATGAATGTATACACACACACACATTTAAATACACATAGCAACAGTTTTAAAAACAAAATTAGTCAAGTTTTTTTTTATAGTGAAGTGTTACCTCACTAAAATCCAAGCACACACAAACATGGTGGGCAGTTCAAAGCAGTTGGTTCAATAACCAGATATTCAAGGGTTTTTTTTTTTTGCCCTAGGGAAACTGAGGGTTGGTCTTTGCTCCCCTGCTATATTTAGAAAAACTGTGAGCTATTGGAAAAGAGGAAGGAAGGCAAAAGAAACAAGTAGGGCAGTTTTTCATACATCCTAAACAAGATACATTATTATTGTTTCCCACAAACAAAATGACTAGCTCGTTTAAATAAAAAGAAAGTCCATATTTATGAGAATACAAAGCATGACGAAGAGTTGAGTGAAAAAGCCTGATGCTTCATCAAAATCTGCCTTGCAGCTTCTTCAGTGTTCTTTGCTGTCAAAGAGGCTTCTGTTCTTCTCAGTTCTCCTTGGCAACCTTAAGAATTTCTTTCACTGTTTTTGGTGGTCGTGGTGTCTTAGAGCTTACTTTGCTGATGAAGGCTGTGGAGCAGGGCATCTGCAGACAGTAGGTCAAAAAAGTCAAGATGGCAGCTGGGACAGCCCTGGGCTTTTTTAAAGTGTCTCATTTGTGCGACACAGGAAAAAAAAGGGCCAATGTTTCCATTGAGCACCCTGACATTTCTGATCCAAACATGGATGCTTTTGAGGTGGAAAAGCTGTTTGTTGTTTTCTGTCACGTGACTTTCCATCACTTTCTTTGGAGGTCCACCTTTTCCAGCCTACAAAACTTCAGTTGGAAGAGCTCCTTGTGACATCATAAACTACCCATGAAAATCTCACTAAAGCTGTCTCTTTCTTCAAAAGAAATTTCAAAAATGTTTTTTTTTCTTGACTGGCAACTGACAGAAAAAATATAGAGGTATTTCTCTGCACGGCATTAAAACAAAATCTTTAAAAGTATGGCATAAAGACTCTTTCCTGGCATCTCTTAATGAGGCTTATCTTCTCCACAAAAATCAAACTACTATTCAAATGTGAATTTGACGCGGTGGCTCAGTGGGTTAGGACGCTGAGCCTGTCGATCAGAAGGTTGGCAGTTTAGCGGGTCAAATCCCGAGTGCCGCGTAACAGAGTGAGTGCCTGTTACTCGTCCCAGCTTCTGTCAACCTAGCAGTTTGAAAGCACGTAAAAATGCAAGTAGAAAAATAGGGACCACTACGGTGGGAAGGTAACAGTGTTCCGTGCGCCTTTGGCATCTAGTCATGCCGGCCACATGACCACGGAGACGTCCTCGGACAAGCGCTGGCTCTTTGGCTTTGAAACGGAGATGAGCACCAGCCCCTAGAGTCGGAAACGACTAGCATGCATGTGCGGGGGAACCTTTACCTTTACCTTATTCAAATTTGAAGAACAAGTACTTTCTACTGCCCAAGGAAATGAAGAAACAAGATATTTTTTACAATGGCAAGCCTGATTCAGAACCAGAACTAAATCCTTTAAAACTGTATGTTTAATTGTAATTTATCTTCCCCCTTTTCATATGAAAATACCCTCAGAATGATTTGCATTAGGATATAACAATTCTTTAAGAAAACAACTACAGTATCATGCAACTGATAAGACAACAAAGTACTTCAAAGTAATACGTGAAGATTTCCTTTTGCGCCTCTCCTAACTCAGAATTACCCCACTAGTTTGAAGTGAGCAGATGTAGTATGAGAGAAATATAAGATTTATTGCACCACTGAAACTCTAGCCTGCATCTCTACTCCACATGCTTCATTGCAAAATTTTTGTTTGGTTGCATTGCAACCAGCTCTGCATCATCTTACGAGTTTTATGGTGTGTTTGGGAGCAATTCTGTTAGCCACCCAGATCATCCCTAAATTGAAGGAACTGATCAAGACATTGACAACCCAAGAGTTGTATTAATACAAAAGCCCCCTACAGAAATGAGAAAATTGTTTTGGCTATCCTGAGTCTGTTGGCACATCAGCCCATAAGTACGAGGGCAATTCGGAAATAAAGCTCTGTTTGGTTATCAATGACAGACACTGGCAGATACAGAACTTTTATTATACAAATTAGAAAACTACAACTTTTTGACATAATCGCCATTCAAATTGAGGCACTTGTCATAACGTCTTACAAGGTTTGAAATTCCTTCTGCAAAAAAATCTCCCACCTGGGAATGAAGCCACCCTTTAACAGCATCATGAACCCATTTGATGTCTTTTGTGCTCCTCAGAAAGGAATTTTGGTACCCAACAAGCACAGAACTTGCAGTATCCCAAATTTTCTGTCACTACCTTGTACAAAGCAGTTTGAGAAATTTGGGGAAAGTGTAAAGAAAATGCAGATATCGTGAACTGATGAACTTCACAGATCTTTTTGTCAATTTCCTGCACAAGTCTATCGCTGATTACAAATGGACGGCCACTTCTTGCCTCATCGTGCATTTCAGTTCGTCCAACTTTAAACATGCGACACCATTGACGTATGACACCTTCACTTATCATGTTTGGTCTGTAAACATTGCACAGTTCACAATGAATCACAGCTGCTGAAAGGTTTTTCACACACAGGAATCATATTACTACACGCACTTCACATTTGGCGGGATTTTCTATGGCAGGTTTCATTTTCAATTGATCTAGTGGACAAGTCAACTGCAACACAAACATCTCCTTCCACTCCTCACTGCCTAATGAACAACTGCGCACGGTGCCCTAGGATGGACATTGCTATCCACACCTATTTCTCATACATACTCAAATGGAGTTCTATTTACGAATTGCCCTCGTATAAAGTAGATTAGGCATCATAACTAAATCTAATGAAGTACTGATCTGTCAGTAACAAGAAAGATATAGTCTTTCTTCCAGATAATTGTCATCATGACCAAAACAAATTACAATTGGGATCAATCCATGTGGACCCATATACTTGTTGTTGTGGGGAAAATAGGATGAGGAAGGTATGTTGGGTATACTCGCACTTTATTTGTAAAAAGAATAGAATAGAATAGAATAGAATAGAATAGAATAGAATAGAATAGAATAGAATAGAATAGAATAGAATAGAATAGAATAGAATAGAATAGAATAGAATAGAATAGAATAGAATAGAATAGAATAGAATAGAATAGAATAGAATAGAATAGAATCTGAAAGGAACCTTGGAGGTCTTCTAGTCCAGCCCCCTGCTTAAGCAGGAGAGCCTATACCCATGGTGGCAAACCTATGGCACACGTGCCACAGGTGGCATGCAGAGCCCTCTCTGTGGGCACACACGCTGTCGCCCCAGTCCTAGGCCTTCAGCTGGGTTTTATAAAACCTTTTCGCTTTAGGCCTCCACCACCATGTGCAAAAAAAAAGGTTCAATCAATCAATCAATTTCAACTTCTCGTGGGGAAAAAAAAGATCTCGCAAAGTTGGGATTGATTGATTGAACTTTTTAGGCCCACCCACTCTGCCATTACCACTGCAGCCATGCCCACCCAATGGGCCATGCCCACCCAATTGGCCACCCCCACCCAATAGGCCACACCCACCCAATGGGCCACGGCCACCCATCACCTGACGATACATAAGTGGGTTTTGGGTTGCAGTTTGGGCACTCGGTCTCTAAAAGGTTCGCCCTCACTGACCTATACCATCTCAGACAAGTGGCTGTCTAGCCACTTCTTAAAAATCTCCTGTGATGGAGCACCTACGATTTCTGGAAGCAAACTGTTCCATTGGTTAATTGTCCTCACTATTAATTGTCCTCACTGGCTGAACAACATTACAAGATACTATAAACTATTATGAAGAAGTGGTCTTAGTTACTTCAAGGGTAGCATAAACTCCATTATGGCAGTAAAATATACTAAATAAATATTTGGCATCTTTTCACGCTCACCAATAATTCTCCTCACCAAATTTATCTCCTTTTATTGTAAATTCCTCCCATGGAAAAAATGTTGTTTTGTTTTTCTAACTCTATTTTAAGCTCCATTCTTAAACCAGCACATTTTAACCATGCTTTTCCACTGTCTCTTCTTAACTCAGTGCTCCCTGTAACCTAGAATAGCAAGGCTAGTCAGAAAAATGGCAACTTTGCAGGCAGCACAAGATACCCAAGATCCCAGATCCCACTGCGCCTCTTAGTGATGTTTGACCATATAAACAAAATCATGGAAATTCAGGACATGTCATCCGAGATACTCTGACAACATTCAGAGATGCTGCTGCAGAAATAACTGATGCAAGTCTCTGTTTGTTAGATTGAGCTATTGGGCTCAGCTGGGACTCTTGGTATTGTATCATCTTTTCTACTGCATAACAACCTCACTGGCTGAGCTTTGGGACTCTTTGACCAGGTTAGTGATGGAGTTTTCCAAGCTCATGGCCCTTGGGGATTTCAACCTACTCTTGGAGTGAGGGTCTTCAAGGTGGCTCAGGATTTCATGATCACCATATAAAGGTACTTCAAATGAGAGTTGGAAATCCAAACGTAAGGAAGAGATTTTTTTATCATTTGTGGTGGACATGTGATAAAGCAAAGAAATATTGGAGTAGGATTCATATTTTAATACAGAAGATTCTTAAAGTGGATATAAATATAAAACCAGAAACTTTCCTTTTGGGTTTTATGAAAAAAAGACGGGGGGAAATAATTTGGAACTTTGATGTTATGGCAGCAAGATTACTTTATGCACAAAAACGGAAGGACACTTTGATCCCCATAATGGACGAATGGCTGCAAAAGTTGATGGAGTTAGCTAAATTGGCTAAATTGACTGCTTTGATAAAAGAAAAGAACACAATTACATTTGTTTCTGTTTGGAAACCCTTCTGGACTTTGTGCTTGAGGTGGAAAAAAATAAAAACTTTGATTTGGGGTTTTACTGATTAGATAGATTTGTTGATATAGGAATGGCTAGTTTATACTATTATCTAAAAGTAAAAAGTTGAGGTTTGATGTTACTATCTTATTTTACTGCAAGTCAACACCTATTCTTTCTTTTTCCCTTCTTTTCTACGTTCTTCCCTTCTCTTTTCCCTCCCCTATTTTTCCTATTATTTGTTTTTGTATTTTTGTATTTTATACTATAAACTAATAAAAAAGAAGAATCTTTTAAAAAGGGGAAAAAATATTAGAAACAGAATTTCACAACCACAATGACAGCCATGGACCTAACCCAGGTCATCAAGGCCCGACATATGACAGTGGTCATATCCTAGATCTACTTTTCCTGCAGGAGCAATTGCAAAGTGATTTGAAGTTAGGGTGACTGCTATCATTTCTCAGTCATGATCAGGTATCTCTCTGTTACTCCTGGAATTCTCTGGTGCTTTCCCCGTCTCCACCTGCTGCAGGGAGACTAGACCTACTAAGGTTCTAAAGAAGCTTGACGTGGTCCCTTGATAGCTGCTTGGAATGCAAAGAATATGGAGGCTCTTTGATTGGCGTTCAATTATGTACCCTCTCTCTTCCATAGTTTTCAAAATTCCCCTTAGTTAACCCGAGGAACTGAGGGAAATGAAATGGTTGAAAAGATGCTGAAAAGATCATTGGCAGTTCCCTCCCTCCCATCCAGGACATAGCACAGAAGCATTGTTTGAGCAGGGTCCGTAAGATTATCTGGGACACTATACATCCTCTTCCAGACCTGTTTTCCTTGTTACCTTCTGGGAGGAGGCTTCGTGGTATCCGAAGAACATCCAGATTCAGCCATAGTTTCATTCCATACAGCATTAAACTTGTGAACTCTCAAGCTTCCTCCTTCCATTATATATTCAAGATGGACAGTGTTTAATATTCATTTGTTATGTATATGTAGGGGTGTGGGTCTATACATATGTTTTATATAGTATGTTTAGGTGTGCGTCATGTATGTGTTCACTTTGAGAGTGGGCAACTAAATTTCATTTTTGATGTGTGCCGTTGTGACCACAGAAAAAAAATGACAATAAATCTTATCTTATGAGTGCCACTGGAGGACAACAGAGGACAACGAAGAGTAAACCCAAGCAAATACAAGCCAAAGCCACTATTAAGGCCTACCTAACAGTGCTAAAACTGGCAGTGTTTCTCCATACTTATTGTATCAGCTGATAGTCATCCAGATGTTCAGTTCAAGGTAACCTGGGCTCTCTTGGGAAGTGTTGTGTACTGGGTTCATTGCTTGAGAGAAGAGACAAACTGAGTGAGTTCAGTCAGGAACATTCTTTATTTGCTTGCAGGAACCGAACTGGGTAACAGGGCTGCGAATGCAGCTATTTATACCCTGGCCTCTAGGTGGCGACCAATAGGTTTAAAGCAACCTATTGCCGACCTAGAAGCAGCCAATGGCGGCGCTGGAAACAGGTTGTCTGAGGAGCTGAGAGCCATTAGCCAGCTCCCTGCTTAAGCAACCTTCCAGCAATCAAACCCACCTGATACACTCAGTAAAACAAAGCCCAATACATTACAGGGAGATTATTACATCTGAGGCCATCCAGGAGACTCAGTAAAGGTTCCGTCTAAGTGTCTGGAGATTGGGGGGGGGGGTTTGAATGGAGCAGAACAGGTTTCAACTCTACCTTACCAAGACTGCCTAATTCTGGAGAATTTCCATTTCCTGTTCTGTGTAAGGTTGCACAATTTTGGGGTCCTCAACAACTCACAGCTCCTGTTCAATGTCAGTAACCAGAAGAGCATTTGCAACTGTGCCCTTTCCTGAATCAAAAAATTCTGCCCACTCGTCAGGTAATCAAGGTAATCAGAGCATGTGAATTAATTTTGTTGAAATATTGGTATTGTGCCCATATTGATTTCTTTTTTAAAAAAAAATCTTGCGATGCTGATTGCCTGTTTTGTACTTTTGTTCTTTTTTTTCTTTGCTTTTTTAAATTGCTGTTAGCTGTTCAGAATCATTTGTTTTGAAACCAGCGGCCATACAAATTGAACGAATGAATAAATAAATCCAAGCGGAGTGTTTGCAGAGCTATTATGAGAATGGTTGTGCATTCTGAAATTGTACTTACTATATAAATATTGAGAATAGCAGCTGCCCTTCAATATATCTGTAACTACCAGATTGGAGAAGGCAGCAGCAGTTACCTCTTATACCTTATAGATCCCGTATTAAGCAAGGGGTTGGACTAGATGACCTCCACCGTTGGCCTTCCAGTGCTCAATCATGCGACCATCTGATCCGAGCCCTCACTGTTGTTTTTCCTAATTACTGACGAAGAAAGAGCCATACTGTAGCTACCCCATCCATCTGGGATCTGTAGCAATGCTCTTCGTCCCTAATCCCGGAGATGCAACGAATTCCAAATTCCACAATCCTCAGATCTGTTTAGAATGATGGGAGTTGATACTCAAAGCAGGAGAATCGGTATATCACTAGGCAATCCTGTCGGTCGGCAATCCCTACGAAAAGTTCCGTATAGCTGGTCTTAGGGCTCTGCTTACGCCACCCTGCCTTCCTGCGAAGCAACACCCCGGCGGACGGGCAGCTCTCTTAGCCCGGTGCTCCTCGGCTGTTTATTGACTGTTAGCACGCCTCCAAAAGGGCGCGCAGATGGAAGGAAGGGACCCGCTTTATTTACAGAGCTACCATTGCATTGCATTGCATTGCTTTCCCAGCAATAGCAACTTGCCGTGGCAGCTGCTTGCCGGCTGTAGTAGCAAAGAGCTGGCTTAAAACTGGGGTCAGACCCGCCTTTCCTACCCCTCTATATTCCCACCAACCCCCGAGCTGAGGCAAGTGGATAATGCCGACGGGTATATGAAAAGGAATGGCAGGGAATGGCGGGGGAGCGGCAGGCAGGCAAGGCAGAGTAGGAACCCCTGTCCGGCGACCGCGGCATTTGTTTGCCGAGCAGAGAAGCCTGCGTGCGAATGAATGCCAAAAGCTACCGGGAGAGGTTAAAAAAAAAACTGCAAAAACGTCCACGGCAAAGCCGCGCGTGCCACTTCGAAAGCGCGGGTCGGATCCTGCGCGCCCCGGCGGGAAACGCGCCTCCGACCCCCAAAGGCTACAGTCCAACCGCCGAAGAGTCTGGATCGAAGCTGGGGTGGGGTGGGGTGGGGGTGGGGGTGGGGTGGTCTTCCTGCAGGGGGGGCACCGGGGACGCGGCCTTTGGGGGTCCTCTCTTGGCACCCTGGAGCTTCCAAGGAGCCTCGCCAAGCCTGGAGAAAGCAGGAGGCACGGCATGAGGGGAAACTAAATAAACGCCCAGGGTTGAGTATCCCGGGAGGGGGGAGGGGGAGGAGGGGCAGGGAAGCAGCAAGAGCGCCTAATGGTGTGAGAGAGAAGCGAGCGATCGGAATGATGGCTCAATTAGAAGCCAAAGGGGCCGTTTGCCGGCTGACGGCGAAGCCCGAGCTTTCGACGCAGTCCGGCTTTCCTTCTTGATCCACGCATTTCTCTCGGTCGGCGCCCGAGCCTCCAGCCCGGCTACCCGCGTCCGTGCGGCTCCGAAGGCAATCGGCGACGGCCCACGTGTCCCGGAGCCCGCGAGAACAACGGGGAGGGGGGGGGGCGCTTTGGATTCCTTCCAGTTCCGCCTGGCTTGTTTTTCCTCGCTTTGCTCCAGGTTTTACTTCTGGTTGCCTGCGAAAGCCTTTCGCTCCTCCCTTTTGAAATCCTATATTAGCTGCGGCCAAAGCAGGGTAAGGAACACAGCTCATTGTTGGCAAGGGCTGATGAGAAACTCGCCGAGAAGAGGAAGCCGCGGCTTCGAGTCTGTATGCCCAGCAGCAGCAGCAGCAGCAGCAGCAGCAGCCGCCAGAAGAATTCGTCGCCACCCTCCACCCGGTCAAGCACACAGAGGAGGAAGCGGACCGTCGCCTGCTCTATGCTGGGCGATTTCTGCTGCTGACTGGGTCCAGCAGCGCGTTGGGAGCGAAGGGAGAAAGCGAGCGAGAGAGCCTGAGGTGAGCGGTGGGCTTTTCTCGCGCTCCCTGCCCGAAGCTCCGGGACGAGGACCGGAGAGCACGGGAAAGCATGCCCGAGACGGCCGGGGAGGGGGGAGGAGGAGGCGGGCGAGGGAGAGAAGGGAAGAGGCTTCCGCGGGAGCTGGTAATCCACTTGTTCTTAAATGGCAAGCGGTCCTTAGGCAGACTTTTTAATTCCCGAAGTTGCTGACAAGGAGAGCGGGAAGGTCGGACAGCGCTCTTCCCATCTGTAGTTGCTTATGTAAGGCTTTCCCCGCAACAACAACAACACGCGTGGATTGCTTGTTGTTAGCATTATCTCCGTGGACGAGCGTTGCCGATTCGAAAGCTGGAGGACTAAATAAAAGGAGCGAGAGCTGGGGGTGGGGGCGCGGGAAAAAAAAAGGAGTCGGGAAGCGCCTAGGTGTGCGCGAGTGGTGGCAGAGGGGAGGGTGGCTGCCAGCCGGCGAGGGTGCCCAAGGCGCCTTCCCCGCTTGCCAGTGCTGGCGAATCGGGAAGAATCTCTCTGGAAAGAGAAAAGGACCGACTGGGCTAGAGTGGGGTGGGAAGGGTGGAGATCCAGAGAGGCGACTTCCTGGGGGAGTGGGTGAAGAGAGAGAGGGAGGTGGCGCCCAAGCTTGGGGGGGCGATTGTGGGGGGGGCGCAGGCAGGCAGCATAAATGTTGATCCCTTTCTCTGTAAATATTAACTTTCCGAAGGCTGGAAATGGCAGAGCACATGATGGCCATGAACCACGGACGCTTCCCTGATGGAACCAGTGGGCTTCACCACCACCCGGCGCATCGCATGGGAATGGGACCCTTTCCAACCCACCACCACCAGCAGCAGCAGCCTCACGCCTTCAGTGCCTTGATGAGCGACCATCTCCATTACGGAGGAGGAAATATGAACACAAACAGTGGCATCAGGCACGCCATGGGGCCAGGGAACGTGAGCGGGGGACACCCTCCTGGCAGCATGCCGCCGACCGCGAGGTTTAATAATTCCCAGTTCATGGCACCCACGGTGGCCCCTCAAGGCGGGCCCTTAACAGCCAGCATGCAGTTGCAGAAGCTGAACAACCAGTACTTCAGTCACCATCCTTACCCTCACAACCACTACATGCCGGATTTACTTCCTGCCAACCATCAGCTCAACGGAGCAACCCAGCATTTTCGGGACTGCAACCCAAAGCACAGCAGCAGTGGGGGGGGCGGGGGCAGCAGCGGTGTGCCAGCTTCTGTGCCCCACGTCCCTGCAGCAATGCTGCCTCCCAATGTCATTGACACTGACTTCATTGACGAGGAGGTCTTGATGTCCTTAGTCGTAGAAATGGGCTTGGATCGCATCAAGGAGCTTCCCGAGCTTTGGCTGGGACAGAATGAGTTTGATTTCATGACAGACTTCGTTTGCAAACAGCAGTCTAGCAGAGTGAGCTGCTGACTTTCGTGTAAAACAAAGGACTTTTTTTTTCCATGTGTATGAATGAAAAACATTCCCTCTAGAAACAGTATTTCAAAGGCTTGTAGGAGCTTGAATACCTGGGAAGCAGAGTAAACTATAAACTTGTATCATTTTTCTTATTTTCTGTTTGCTACCACCACTTCTTTATTTTTTAAGCTTGGCCACCCATTTTTGTCCCCCTAACCTATAATAATTTTTAACTGAACCTATCTTTCATATCCTCAGTGTCTCTCTTTCTCTCTCTCTCTCTCTCTCTCCCCCTCTAGTCTCTGCTTAATTTCTTCCTGGCTAACCTGGCAGTTCTTTGAGTGGCTAGCTGCAAACACGGGCAAAAAATAATCTTGTGGATATGCTGTGAGTTATGATTTCAAATGAGGAGAACTGCATTCAGATTCTGAGTTAAAAAAGATTTTTTTTAAAAAAAAAATGCATTAGTTGATTGCACGAACTTCAGTTCAGGATAGATTCCTGCGCAAATACTGCCCTCTTCCTTTGTTTTGAACTATGCATTGGAGTGATGCTAATTTTTAGTCTGCTAAACTGGAAGCTTAGCAAATGTGGGCCAAACCTTCCTTCTTCAGGAAAAATAATACTGTTACTTAAACTCTGCTGACTGTTCCTCTCCCCCATCTGTACAGACAAAAAGTGTGAATGGAATGGTGGTGGGTCGGTGGGAGGTGACTTGCTGGTTTTTATTCTGATTCTATTTTCAACATCCTTTTATTTTGGTAATGTGCTTACATGGTTTATTCAGTACATAGGGGGAAAGAACTACTGTGTTGAAAGCTTTTTAGGAAATTTGACAGTATTTTTGTACATTTTTTTTTCTGAGAACATACTTGTTAATTTATTTTAAGTTGCCAGTGTCCACAAAAAAGTTAAATGCTTTAACTTTTTCCTAGGTATAGTTCCCACTTATTTTTCCTAAACTTATTTTTCTTTCCCACCCCTTCAATTGCCCCCCTCCAAATATTTAGTACATATGACCCTTTTTAACTTGTTGAGCTGTTGGGTTGTGTGAACATTCTGAAGGAGTATTTACTTGACACCATTGTGTGCTATATGTCATGATCAGTGCAGAAGGTAAAAGGATTTAAATCTAATTATGAAATCACAGTCTCATAAGTAACATTGTAACATGCCTGTGTGATTTTATCAAAAGTGGAATTTGCCAAGAGGCAACAACTTGTGATTTGCCAACTTACTTACTATAAATGTAGTTGTCCAGAATTATAATGCATAAAGTATTTATTCTATTTATCTATTAAACTTTAATTTTATAAATACTCTCACAAGTATTCTCAATAACTCTTTGTTCTTCATGCACATGTATTTCTTACTATGTGAAAGGGCTTCATAAAATAAGGATGTAGTAGTTTTTATTCCATCTTTCTTGCATCAAGATAAAAGTGCTCTTAGCCATTTTTTTTGTTTGAAAAACCTACCGGTACATTGCACTAAAGTCATAAGTTTTCACTATAGAGGGATGAAAAGTAGAACACATTGGTAGGAAATGTTTTGTTAAAATTGAATTGTGTTATGGTCTAAAGCTTGGAGGCAGATACTAGAAGAATAATTTCTGTATTTTCACATGGAGATAGTAAAATATTTAAATCAATAATATATTTTATTTCACTTTCTCTTGGTGGGATAATAAAGGTGCTCCCTTCTTGCTTTGATCAGTACAAGATCAGGTATTTAACATTATGTTTAACAAGGCTACAGCAATTAAACACTGACCTGATATCTCACTTTCAAAATTATTTCTAAAGTTTTTTGATTTGGGGCAGGCATTTACAGATATCTCTCTTATACTCAACCAGTTCAAAGCCCAAGTGTCAATTATCATTCTCTAATATTTCTAACCAGAATATAAGGCAGCCTGACAGTATATCAGTTGCTATATTAAATTTCACTGAATTATGTGTACACTAATCAAGCTGGGGTGTGTTATCTGGTGAAACATCTAAAACTGCTTTCTTGAATTCAGCTGTATTAGTGGATTCCCCAAAAGCAGCATTTTTCATCAGGCTTTATCTATCTTATTCCTATAATATGGACCCTGGGTTTGTCTGTGTTATCCAGAACAATGTTTTGTGTAATGTCACAGAAATGCTGCTTGATACCTATTAGAATGGGATAAATTGCTCTTGGATGATGGATGACTAGCAGTAAGCTTTGAGGCAGGGAACTGCATGTGACAGCATTTCCATGCCTGATATGCTTTGATCTTAATACTAGAATCATTTCAAAACATTCCTATTGTATATCAACAAAACAAGGAATATGATGACAAGGACAATTGAACAAGAAAGCAATATTTTGAGTCACGTGTAGTTGGCTTTGCATTTGCTGCTAACTGCATTACTATTATGTTAAGATTTGTTATGTTTGTGTACAGCATATTATGTAGCATACACAGCAAAATTAGAAGCATTGAAATCTTGCAGCAATTTATTTTAAGATGATAACAGTAATCTGCAGCAGTAGCTAAACCTTTATAGAGGTCAAATTTGGATTTTGGCTGATTTGGTCAGGAAAACTGCATACCTGAAGATGTCCAAGAATCTGCAGATCTATAATTACCTAGCCAATTTATTAAAATAATGTTGGGATTCAGCTAGCTTTCTAACTAGCTGAAGTACTGTTGAAATAGTACTTATGAAATAATTAGCTTTGGGATGGTGTTAGGTACATGTACAAAGTGCTTTAAAATTCTTGAATTTAGTAGTTGCTTTTTTTGCAAAGTAAAATATTTCCATTTTAGTTGTTCCATAAGTAGGAACAAAATAAGTATATTTTGGGCACCAGAAGCCCCTTTTTTTCATTAAATTGCACAAAACGTTCCAATCAATGGCAGATGCTATAAAGAGAGAAATACATAAGTTTCGTTAATCATAGTTTAGGGCTTTATTGGGTTTATATTAATTTATCCAGAGTGCACCATGTCTCCCTCACTTCCAGACCACCACAGGTGATTGGACATGTCCTATTATCCAAAGCAATGGTTCTGTCCTAGAAAAACATGAAATACATCCACACATATTCCTTTTCATTACAGTCCTCAGTCACTAGAAGATCAATCATTAACTCTATCCTGCATAAAATTGCTAATCAACATTCTGAAATCCTCTATGACCTACTCATTTAGTTTGAATAAAATTGGAACATAATCAAACTGGCAATCTCAAACGTCCCAACTTTTGGGAAGGAAGTTGGGGGGGGACACCTGATCTGACATGCTGCATCCCTACCACCTCCCCTAAGTGTATTCTAAAAACATTAGCTCGCCCAAGTTAATCAGTGATAATATAAGTGGTGACTAGTTTACTAGCAATTGCCAGGTTATTTTGCAAACCAGGCTGGGAAGAGGGTGCTGGTATTGCATTCTCACTTAGGTTGCTTGTAGCGCAGGAAACCTGACCCCTGTATTTTGGCTCTTTTTCAAAAAGTTCTAATATGGTACACAAGCTATGCTGCTCTTTAAGCCATGACCATAAATAGACACTGTGCTTTATTTGCAATGGAGATCAGTGATAAGCCTCCCTGCGCAGAAGCCACACAAAAGACACTTGTTAGGAAAATAAATGCTGATTAATAAAACAACGTCACTCTCTTGCGGTTGGAGGAAAAACAACAGGCAGAGGCCCTTCCCCACCCCCCACCCCCGGGCTGAGAAAGACATCACATGGCAGTGAGTGATCTGGTTTGAACAGCTCCTCGCAGCTGTTTATGAGGTGCTCAAGAGACACAGAGGAAGAATAAGTTGACATCTATTGTGCACTTTATAATCTGAATGTCTTTTGTATTGGCAACAGCCCGCTCCGGCGCATAAATTGATGCGGGCAGGAAAGGCCAGGTCTTTTAGAGACAAATATTTAATCCCCTAATCTGTTATGGGTGGCCAGCTCTAAAAGGTAAACACTCCTTCTCGGTGAATGTATTAGATGCTGGTGCCATCTGTGGAATGCAGACCGAGGAGAAAAGAATTTCCCTCCCCTCCTTCACATATTCTTGGGAAAGAGTTTACATGCAGGTGGGCTATAGTAAGTTGCAGGGAGGGCTGCCCCCACCCCGTTAACCATTAAGCAAAATAAGCACATGCTTAGGGCACCAAGGGTAGGGAAGCCCCATTGAGATGCTATCATGCCTTTGACTCTTTCATTGCTGCAGTTGACCTTAGTTTCCAATAAACATTTCTCTTTGCATTTTCCTTCATAACGGTTTTATTAAACATTGCATAAAAAGAGTTGAAGACATGCACCTTTTTATGGCCCTACATATAAGTAAATAATATGCTTGCTGCTATTTTGTGTTAAACAATTTCCCCCCCCCCAACCAAAAAAACACCACCCAATATTTAATTTAGTAGTGGAACCCAGCTTGAGAGATAGCCTGGAAGATAACTAAAATTTTAATCTGTTATTTCATCTTTAGCAGTAATTGAGTCTTCATGTATTGTCAATTAAGCTATGGAAAGACCATTGTTGGACTGTCTTAGGGCATCAATTGACCTTAATCAACTGGCCCAGGGGAGGAGGGAGGCTTTGAAGGGCAATATAACATCCTGGTGAAAAAGAAGTATTATATTGATTGTCATATCTAGCAGAATTCACTATTTGTAAACACTGCATTAATTTTTTTCAAGAAAGAATCTCCATTGTGATACCTACTTGAGAACTGCTTTTACAGAATCTTACTCCTTAATAAGTGACAGGTATCAGCTTAAAATGTTTTTGCTCGTGATAACACTTTAACAAATCCAGAGGATGGGTCTTCCCTCAAGAAGGAAGAGAATGGTTTCTGTGGACTATCTGCTAAAAAATACCTTTGTTTCCAATAGATTTTTGTAAAGGAGATAAAAACGAGAAGTTTTGAATGCATGATAAACGTTATTTGGTAATATTCTTGGGGATGATTATATAGAAGGAAAAGATAGATGTGAAAGAAAACAGAGTGAAAATGGAACAAGTGCGGAGAGTTTTAAGTCCTGTGTCAAAAAGTATTAGAGGATACATTTCTCAACAGAACAGAGGTAAACTGGACTTAAGGATAGGAGATATATAAGCTGCTTCAATGTGTTACAGGGTATCACAAAAGTGTGTGGATCTAACTAGAATTAAAGAGGATGGTTGATTGAATGAAGTGAAAAGCCTGCACTTGAGTGGAAAAAAAATGCTTATATTCGAATTATATTTGAAAACCGTAAGGATGAAAACAAATTTTATGTTTACATTTACATTTATTTATACTTATATGGCTGCCCATCACATCATATTATGTATATACAGAAATAGTTAGCTGCAATTAATATGTCAAAGAGAGCAAGCAAGAGACAGTTGTTCTATTTTTCCTTCCCATCCAAGTCTGGAACCATCAGGTGCTTTTCCTGATCCTTCTGTCTGAGGACAACTGGAGTTTGACCCTTCTGTTTTCATTCTGTCTTTGGATCTGGCAAAATTACCCTCGGTCAATCCTTGTCACCTCTCCCTCTTCCTGATAAGAACAGCAAAATGGAAGGTAATTTCTTTTCCTTTTTTATCAACAGGAATTTTTCCTAATTTCCTTAGCTGTGCAAGAGAGCCTCTTTCACATACTGTGGTCTTCAAAAAAGCCACTTTCTTCCTCAGATCCAGAATTGCTGACTGGTGATTTTGACTTGGGAGGGCATCACAAATTTGTATTTCATCTGCCGCCTCCCAGATAGAAAATTTTCT